>NC_057814.1:418313627-418490470 GCF_018294505.1 Triticum aestivum | reverse complement strand
CGCCGGCGGTGAACCCCGCGAGAGGATAAGGGCGCCAGCGGCCCCCGCTCCCTCGGGCCTCTCTCCCACTCACCCCGCTCACTCCCTCGGCCTCTGCGCCTCTCCCCCGGATCCGCGCCGCTCTCCTCTTCCCCATGCCCGACGCGCTCGCCGCCGTTCACCGTCGTTCACACGGCCACCGTACCCACCTCGCCGCCCCAAGGTGTCTCCAAGGACCGCCGTCGCCCGCTGCATCGTCTGGTGCATCCCGTTGGAGACCGGAGCCCCTACAACGAGCACACCGAGCTCGTCTTCCCCGCACGGCCGCCGTCGATCGCCGCCCCGTTTCGCCTCCGACGAGCCTCCCCGAGCACACTGTCGTCCCCCTACAGCCGCGCGGTGAGCTCCTCTACCTCCTCCCCCTCTCCGCTAGCTCGCCCGCGCTCCGTAGCTGCCCCCCACGCGCGCCCGAACGCCGCGCCGCGAGGCTCGCCGCCGGCGGGTCTCCGGTGACCAAATGGTCACGGGGTCAAGCCCGTTACACTCCCCGCCGTTTGTAGATGCCCCCCAGCCCCTCCGCTTTTTCGATAGCTCGCCGTAGCCATGTCTCCGTCGAGCACCCGTGCGCGCCGCCGCCTCCACCGCTCGCCGGCGCCGATTCCGGCCAAGTCCGGCGAAGCCCCGGCCACCACTGGATGCGGCGCTGCGAGTTCTTTCGAATGGGCCTAGCCCCGTTCCTCCCCGAGCCCCGTAGCACGATTCCGGCCAACTCCGGCGAGGGACCGCCGCGGTTTTGGTCGCCGGAGTTGCGCCGGCGCCGGCCGCCGACGTGGCTGGCCTGGCCCCACCCCCAGTGTCCCTGCCAGTGGCCCCCACGGGCCCCAGTTGATTGGGTTGACCCAGTCAACTGCTGACTGGGCAGGCCCAGTCACTGACATGCGGGCCCCGCCGCAAAAATTAAAAAAGAAAATGTTTTATAAATAAAAATAATTAGTTTAATTAATCTCTCACTGACAGGTGGGCCCAGTAGTTAATTAACTAAAAACTAATTAGTTTAATCCTCTGTTAACCCACTGTCTATGACAGGTGGGTCCCCCTTGTCAGTTTGACCAGTCAACCCGGACTGTTGACCGCTGACGTCACTCCTACGTCATGCTGACGTCATATCCCTTTTTTCTGTTAATTAAATAATTCCAGAAATTCAAATAAACTTTGAAAATTCATATCTTTTAAACCGTAGCTCGGATGAAAATGTTTTCTATATGAAAGTTGCTCAGCACGACGAGACGAATCCGAATACGCAGTCCTTTCGTCCACCACACCTCCCTAACCTATCGAACTAGCAACTTTCCCCCTCCGGTCCGTCTGTCCGAAAACGTGAAACATCGGGAATACCTCCCGGATGTTCCCCCCCTTCACCGGTACCACCTACTGTCGCGTTAGGACACCCCTAGCACCGCTCACTGTCATGTCACGCATCGTCATGCTTATGTTTGCATTGTATTTACTGTTTCTTCCCCCTCTTCTCTCCGGTAGACTACGAGACCGACACTGCTGCTGCCCAGTTCGACTACGGAGTCGACGACCCCTCCTACTTGCCAGAGCAACCAGGCAAGCCCCCCCTTGATCACCAGATATCGCCTACTCTACTCTCTACTACTTGCATTAGAGTAGTGTAGCATGTTACTACTTTCGATATCCTATTCTGATGCATAGCCTATCCTTGCTAACTACTGTTGTTACCTTTACCTGCAATCCTATCTGCTTAGTCTAGGATGCTAGATTTCCATCAGTGGCCCTACATTCTTGTCCGTCTGCTGTGCTATACTATCGGGCCGTGATCACCTAGGCGGTGATCACGGGCATATACTTATATACTATATACATGACACATGTGATGACTAAAGTCGGGTCGGCTCGTAGGAGTACCCGCAAGTGGATCTTTGTGGCGGAGCGACAGGGCAGGTTGAGACCGCCTAGGTAAGAGGTGGGCCTGGCCCTGGTCGGCGTTCGCGGATACTTAACACGCTTAACGAGATCTTGGTATTTGATCTGAGTCTGGCCATTTGGTCTATACGCACTAACCATCTACGTGGGAGTAGTTATGGGTATCCCGACGTCGTGGTATCAGCCGAAGCTCTTTTGACGTCAGCGACAGAGTGGCGCACGCCGTGTTGGACCGCTTTGACGTAACCGCCGTGATCGTGTGGGTTGCTAGGTCTGCTCGCGGCCGCGTTCGCAACGTGCAGGTGCGCATAGGGCGATGGGCCCAGACCCCTGCGCGCTTAGGTTTAGACCGGCGTGCTGACCTCTCTGTTGAGCCTAGGTGGGGCTGCGACGTGTTGATCTTACGAGGCCGGGCATGACCCAGAAAAGTGTGTCCGGCCAATTGGGATCGAGCGTGTTGGGTTATGTGGTGCACCCCTGCAGGGAAGTTTATCTATTCGAATAGCCGTGTCCCTCGGTAAAAGGACGACCCGGAGTTGTACCTTGAGCTTATGACAACTAGAACCGGATACTGAATAAAATACACCCTTCCAAGTGCCAGATACAACCCGGTGATCGCTCTCTAACAGGGCGACGAGGAGGGGATTGCCGGGTAGGTTTATGCTATGCGATGCTACTTGGAGGACTTCAATCTTCTCTCTTCTACATGCTGCAAGATGGAGATGTCTAGAAGCGTAGTCTTCGCCAGGGCTAGCTATCCCCCTCTTATTCCGGCATTCTGCAGTTCAGTCCACTGATATGCCTCTTTACACATATACCCATGCATATGTAGTGTAGCTCCTTGCTTGCGAGTACTTTGGATGAGTACTCACGGTTGCTTTTCTCCCTCCTTTCCCCTTTCTATACCGGATTGTCGCAACCAGATGCTGGAGTTCAGGAGCCAGACGCCACCGTCGACGACGACACCTACGGCACTGGAGGTGCCTACTACTACGTGCAGGCCGCTGACGACGACCAGGAGTAGTTAGGAGGTCCCAGGCAGGAGGCCTTGCCTTTTCGATCGTTGCTACTTTTGTGCTAGCCTTCTTAAGGCAAACTTGTTTAACTTATGTCTGTACTCAGATATTGTTGCTTCCGCTGACTCGTCTGTGATCGAGCACTTGTATTCGAGCCCTCGAGGCCCCTGGCTTGTATTATGATGCTTGTATGACTTTTTTTATGTTTTAGAGTTGTGTTGTGATATCTTCCCGTGAGTCCCTGATCTTGGTCGTACACATTTGCGTGCATGATTAGTGTACGGTCAAATCGGGGGCGTCACAGGGGCGGCGGCCAAGGGGTGGAAAGGGGTGCCTTGGCCCCCAAGGCAAGGGGGAAGCTCCCCCCCTAGGGTTCCCAACCCTAGGCGCATGGGGGAGGCCCAAGGGGGGCGCCCCAGCCCACTAAGGGCTGGTTCCCTTCCACTTTCAGCCCACGGGGCCCTCCGGGATAGGTGGCCCCACCCGGCGGACCCCCGGGACCCTTCCGGTGGTCCCGGTACAATACCGGTAACCCCCGAAACTTTCCCGGTGGCCGAAACTTGACTTCCTATATATTATTCTTCACCTCCGGACCATTCCGGAACCTCTCGTGATGTCCGGGATCTCATCCGGGACTCCGAACAACTTTCGGGTTTCCGCATACATATATCTCTACAACCCTAGCGTTACCGAACCTTAAGTGTGTAGACCCTACGGGTTCGGGAGACATGCAGACATGACCGAGACGCCTCTCCGGTCAATAACCAATAGCGGGATCTGGATACCCATGTTGGCTCCCACATGTTCCACGATGATCTCATCGGATGAACCACGGTGTCGAGGATTCAATCAATCCCGTATGCAATTCCCTTTGACAATCGGTATGTTACTTGCCCGAGATTCGATCGTCGGTATCCCAATACCTTGTTCAATCTCGTTACCGGCAAGTCTCTTTACTCGTACCGCAATGCATGATCCCGTGACTAACGCCTTAGTCACATTGAGCTCATTATGATGATGCATTACCGAGTGGGCCCAGAGATACCTCTCCGTCACACGGAGTGACAAATCCCAGTCTCGATCCGTACCAACCCAACAGACACTTTCGGAGATACCCGTAGTGCACCTTTATAGTCACCCAGTTACGTTGTGACGTTTGGCACACCCAAAGCGCTCTTACGGTATCCGGGAGTTGCACGATCTCATGGTCTAAGGAAAAGATACTTGACATTGGAAAAGCTCTAGCAAACGAAACTACACGATCTTTTATGCTATGCTTAGGATTGGGTCTTGTCCATCACATCATTCTCCTAATGATGTGATCCCGTTATCAATGGCATCCATTGTCCATAGTCAGGAAACCATGACTATCTGTTGATCAACGAGCTAGTCAACTAGAGGCTTACTAGGGACACGTTGTGGTCTATGTATTCACACATGTATTACGATTTCCGGACAATACAATTATAGCATGAATAATAGACTATTATCATGAACAAAGAAATATAATAATAACCATTTATTATTGCCTCTAGGGCATATTTCCAACACGTTGTTCCCTTTGTCATCGGTATGTTACTTGCCCAAGATTAGATCGTCGGTATCATCATACCTAGTTCAATATCGTTACCAACAAGTCTCTTTACTCATTCCGTAATGCATCATCCCGCGACTAACTCAATAGTCACATTGCTTGCAAGGCTTATAGTGATGTGTGTTACCGATAGGGCCCAGAGATACCTCTCCGACAATCGGAGTGAAAAATCCTAATCTCGATCTATGCCAACTCAACAAACACCATCGGAGACACCTGTAAAGCATCTTTATAATCACCCAGTTACGTTGTGACGTTTGATAGCACACTAAGTGTTTCTCCGGTATTCGGGAGTTCCATAATCTCATAGTCATAGGAACATGTATAAGTCATGAAGAAAGCAATAGCAATAAACTAAACGATCATAGTGCTAAGCTAACGGATGGGTCTTGTCCATCACATCATTCTCTAATGATGTGATCCCGTTCATCAAATGACAACACATGTCTATGTCTAGGAAACTTAACCATCTTTGATTAACGAGCTAGTCTAGTAGAGGTATACTAGGGACACTCTGTTTGTCTATGTATTCACACATGTACTAAGTTTCCGGTTAATACAATTCTAGCATGAATAATAAACATTTATCATGATATAAGGAAATATAAATAACAACTTTATAATTGCCTCTAGGGCATATTTCCTTGAGTCTCCCACTTGCACTAGAGTCAATAATCTAGATTACATAGTAATGATTCTAACACCCATGGAGTCTTGGTGCTGATCATGTTTTGCTCATGAGAGAGGCTTAGTCAACGGGTATGCAACATTCAGATCCGTATGTATCTTGCAAATTTCTATGTCTCCCTCCTTGACTTAATCGCGGATGGAATTGAAGTGTCTCTTGATGTGCTTGGTTCTCTTGTGAAATCTAGATTCCTTTGCCAAGGCAATTGCACCAGTATTGTCACAAAAGATTTTCATTGGACCCGATGCACTAGGTATGACACCTAGATCGGATATGAACTCCTTCATCCAGACTCCTTCATTTGCTGCATCCGAAGCAGCTATGTACTCCACTTCACACGTAGATCCCGCCACGACGCTCTGTTTAGAACTGCACCAACTGACAGCTCCACCATTCAATATAAATATGTATCCGGTTTGTGACTTAGAATCATCCGGATCAGTGTCAAAGCTTGCATCGACATAACCGTTTACGACGAGCTCTTTATCACCTCCATAAACGAGAAACATATCCTTAGTCCTTTTCACGTATTTCAGCATGTTCTTGACCGTCGTCCAGTGATCCACTCCTGGATTAATTTGGTACCTCCCTGCTAAACTAATATCAAGGCACACATCAGGTCTAGTACACAACATTGCATACATGATAGAACCTATGGCTGAAGCATAGGGAATGACTTTCATTTTCTCTCTATCTTTTGCAGTGGTCGGACATTGAGTCGGACTCAACTTCACACCTTGTAACGCACGCAAGAACCCTTTCTTTGCTTGATCCATTTTGAACTTCTTCAAAACTTTATCAAGGTATGTGCTTTGTGAAAGTCCAATTAAGCGTATTGATCTATCTCTGTAGATATTGATGCCCAATATATAAGCAGCTTCACCGAGGTCTTTCATTGAAAAATTCTTATTCAAGTATCCTTTTATGCTATCCAAAAATTCTGTATCATTCCCGATCAACAATATGTCATCCACATATAATATCAGAAATGCTACAGAGCTCCCACTCACTTTCTTGTAAATACGGGCTTCTCCAAAAGTCTGTATAAAACCATATGCTTTGATCACACTATCAAAGCATATATTCCAACTCCGAGAGGCTTGCACCAGTCCATAAATGGATCGCTGGAGCTTGCACACTTTGTTAGTACCTTTTGGATCAACAAAACCTTCTAGTTGCATCATATACAACTCTTCTTTAAGATATCCATTAAGGAATGCAGTTTTGACATCCATTTGCCAAATTTCATAATCATAAAATGCGGCAATTGCTAACATGATTCGGACGGACTTAAACATCGCTATGGGTGAGAAGGTCTCATCGTAGTCAACTTATTGAACTTGTCGAAAACCTTTCGCAACAAGTCGAGCTTTGTAGACAGTAACATTACCGTCAGTGTCAGTCTTCTTCTTGAAGATCCATTTATTCTCTATGGCTTGCCGATCATCGGGCAAGTCAACCAAAGTCCATACTTTGTTCTCATACATGGATCCCATCTCAGATTTCATGGCCTCAAGCCAGTTCGCGGAATCTGGGCTCATCATTGCTTCCTCATAGTTTGTAGGTTCGTCATGATCAAGTAACATGACTTCCAGAACAGGATTACCATACCACTCTGGTGCGGATCTTACTCTGGTTGACCTACGAGGTTCGGTAGTAACTTGATCAGAAGTTTCATGATCATCATCATTAGCTTCCTCACTAATTGGTGTAGGAATCACTGGAACTGATTTCTGTGATGAACTACTTTCCAATAAGGGAGCAGGTACATTTACCTCACCAAGTTCTACTTTCCTCCCACTCACTTCTTTCGAGAGAAACTCCTTCTCTAGAAAGGATCCATTCTTAGCAATGAATATCTTGCCTTCGGATCTGTGATAGAAGGTGTACCCAACAGTCTCCTTTGGGTATCCTATGAAGACACATTTCTCCGATCTGGGTTCGAGCTTATCAGGTTGAAGCTTTTTCACATAAGCATCGCAGCCCCAAACTTTAAGAAATGACAACTTGAGTTTCTTGCCAAACCACGGTTCATATGGTGTCGTCTCAATGGATTTAGATGGTGCCCTATTTAACGTGAATGCAGACGTCATCTAAAGCATAACCCCGAAACGATAGCGGTAAATCAGTAAGAGACATCATAGATGTAACATCCCAAAATTCTAAATTTTGGAATGTTATATTTAATAAATAGTTTTGGGTTGTTTGTTTGATCGTGGTGTGGTTGCTTGTGTGAAATTGAGTGAAATTCGAAACTTTTTGAAAGTTAAATGAGAGGGAATAAAAAGGACTTTCCCAAACTTTCATCTTGCATTTAAAATCTCCGTGAATTCAAATTCATTTCATCACAAAACCCAGGAGTGAAGATGATATGACTTCTTCCACTTAAATAAATGAAAAGGGTTTTGAAAAGATTTGAATTCCATTGGAACTATTTCAAATTCGGAAACTTTACGCAACTCAATGATTTTCATGAGAGAAGATAAAATGAATTCTTCAAAACATATGAAATATGAGTTGGAAGTTTAAAAGAATCAAACTTAAAGTCCCTTTGAAATTATTTTCAATTTGGAGTTATTCGGGTTTTTATTCAAATTATTTTTCTCCAAAAATAAATATATGGAAAATAGGGTAAAATGATTCCCTACATCAGAAAATTGGAGAGAAATAAATTTGAAATCATTTTGGTATTTTTAAAATGATTTTTATTGGGTTTTATTGCAACAGTAGCACTCTTCGTTTTATTTGAATTTTTGTGGATTTTATTTGACGCTAGAAAAATGTTCATGTGGTAGAAAATCATTTTCCGAAAACTTTGGATATATTATATGCCTATATAATATTTTTATTTCGTTTTTTTAGTATTTTTCTTGTATGTAAAACATGTTTAAAAAAACTTCCCGCCGAACCGGGCCGGCCCCGCCAACCGGGCCAGGCCAGCCGCGACCCAGCCGAGCCCCGCGCCCGTCCCCGCAGGTCTCCGGCGCCTGCACGCTTCGCCCGCCAGCGCCGTTGCCGTGGCCGAGCCAGAATCCGCCACCGCCTTGCCCCTCGCCCACGCCTCCCGAGGCCGAGGCCCCTTTATAAGGAGCCGGACCCCCTCCCTCTATCTCCTCGTTCCGTCGCCGCGCCGCTGCCGAGCCGCTGCCCGCCGCCGCTGCTAGACGCCGCTGCCGCCGCAACCGCAACCACCCCGCGCCACCACCTCGTTGCCCCCGCGCCGTCGCCCCACCTCGCCTTGGACGCCCGCCGACGCCGGAGCACGCCGCTGCCGCCGATCCGCCACTGTCGAAGCCCGCCGCCGCGGAAAACCGCCAAAAATCATCGCCGCCGACGAAACGACCGTGAACCGGTATAAAACCGAACCTAGATTGGTTTTGTTTCTATTTTTCTTGGTTTTATTCAAAACCTAGTTTTTCTTTTTCAGCCTAGTTATTTAGCGGACGTTCGTCCGTTAGTATTTGTTAGCGAACAATTTTCGTTCGTTAGGTTTCTGTAGCGAACGTCCGTTCGGTAGGTTTTTCTTTTTCTTCTTATTTTCGGCCAAGGACCTATCTGTGATAATTTCTTTACAGATTAGCCCCTGGTTTTCAAACGACTACAACTTTTTGCTCGCTTATCCAAATCCAACGAAACCAATGCCCACTTCTTCGTTATGATCCCCTCTATCCAGTAAAACAACTTAAAAATAATTTTGGAAGTTTAAAATTTCTTTTCAAACAGATTTGAATTCAAACTTCTTTTGTTCATAACTCGAGTTTTATAACTCCGATTTAGTTGATTCTTTTTGCAAATCAAATCTCTTGACCTAAACTTTCTGATAAGACCAAATTCACCCAATTTTGGTACTGTTATAAATTGTTTTCTGTTGCAAGAGTTAATTGCTTGTTTTTGAAGTTTTCCGAGATCTTTTCTTCGATTCTTTTGCATGATTGCTTATGTGTGGTTACTATTGCTTGCTCACGATAGATTGACCGGAGTGTGACGAGTAGAAATATCAGGAGTTATGAGTGCGAAGCATTTCATCAACAGTACAAGGCAAGTTCACACTTTGATCATATCCCTTTATTACCCAGTTTTTATGCATTAGTTTCAACCCTCAAACATTGCATGAGTAGGATTTGATAACATGTGGGTATTGGGAAGTAGTTGATGAGGTAGGAACCTATTGTCTGGCATTCAACCCTGGGTACTTCTATGTTATGCTTACTGCTATGCTATGCTCGTAGACGTGGTTTAGTTTTGAGAGAATTCATGAAAGATGTGAGAGTTATTGTTAACTAAGGGAAACTTAAGGTGGCTACTTTAATACACATCTGGGTGGATTGGTTGGTGCACCCTGGAGCACCCAGTGGTTTGCCCGGGCACTTGGAGAACCCAGTGCTTCCCAAGGGGTTCCCGGAGTACCCGTGTGATCACCCTATGGAATGCCACCAGGCTCAAAGGGATCATAAGATTATTCATGCTAGAAACTTCCGTGTGCAGCCACAAGCCATTATGGGCTCTGGCACAGTTGAGTATGTTGTGTGACCTCTTTCAGTGGTAGGCCAGCAGATGTAGGGGAAGTAGGTGGTACTGTCTACCCAGAGTAAAGAGTTAATGCTTCTGAAAGACTGTGTCTTGGTCATCTGTTTCTCAAACACCCTGTAGTGCGAGAAATCTAACGGAGGAGATCGAGTCTTGTGGGGAAAAGTATGCAAACCTCTGCAGAGTGTACAAACTAATCATGATTAGCCGTGTCCCCGGTTATGGACATCTTGAGTATCTGGTTCTTGAATTATCATGTTGATCTCATCACCTTACTTAATGAATTTGTTGGGTTATAATTATTACTTTGGGATTGAGTTGGAGGAACATTCTCAATATTTTCAACAAACTTTGTAGTAAATAAAATGTATTCCTTTGTTGTAGGGAAAAATTAGCTTTATGCAAAATTAAACTTAGAGCCTCCACCTGCCAAATATGCATATAGTGATAGCCATCATTCAGCATTGCTCTACAGTGTGAAATTGCCAGTACATTCAATGTACTGACCTATATGGCTGCAACGTCTCATGTTGCAGGAATCTTACGACGAGTAAGTGATACGTTAGGGTTACGATTTCTGCACTCAACTTTGTCGTTGGTGTTGATGGGAATCCACAACCTTGTTGTTACTTCCGCTATTTGGATTGAGGTAATAGTATTTATGTTACTTTATATATGTGATTTACCTCTGTTATAAATCCTCGAGTATTGTGTGTGTCAGCATACCGATCCAGGTATGACACTTAAGCACATAGACTTGACCGTCTGAGGTCGGGTCGCTACAATAGATTGCACCATATCTAATAAAGTGTGTTACGACGTTCGGACACACCATTACGCTGTGGTGTTCCGGGTGGCGTGAGTTGCGAAACTATTCCACATTGTTTCAAATGAAGATCAAACTCGTAACTCAAATATTCACCTCCACGCTCAGATCGTAGAAACTTTATTTTCTTGTTACGATGATTTTCCACTTCACTCTGAAATTCTTTGAAATTTTCAAATGTTTCATCAAGTAGATATACCCATATCTGATTAAATCATCTGTGAAGGTCAGAAAATAACGATACCCGCCGCGAGCATCAACACTCATCGGACCGCATACATCAATATGTATTATTTCCAACAAGTCTGTTGCTCGCTCCATTGATCCGGAGAACGGAGTCTTAGTCATCTTGCCCATGAGGCATGGTTCGCAAGCATCAAGTGATTCATAATCAAGTGATTCCAAAAGCCCATCAGCATGGAGTTTCTCCATGCACTTTACACCAATATAACCTAAAAGGCAGTGCCACAAATAAGTTGCACTATCATTATTAAACTTATATCTTTTGGCTTCAATACTATGAATATGTGTATCACTACTATCGAGATTCAGTAAAATAGACCACTCATAAAGGGTGCATGACCATAAAAGATATTACTCATATAAATAGAACAACCATTATTCTCTGATTTAAATGAATAACCGTCTCGCATCAAACAAGATCCAGATATAATGTTCATGCTTAACACTGGCACCAAATAACAATTATTCAGGTCTAAAAGTAATACCGAAGGTAGATGTCGAGTAGCGTGCCGACGGCGATCACAGCGACTTTGGAACCATTTCCCACGCGCATCGTCACCTCGTCCTTAGCCAATCTTCGCTTAATCTGTAGCCCGTGTTTCGAGTTGTAAATATGAGCAACAGAACCAGTATCAAATAACCAGGCGTTACTACGAGCATTAGTAAGGTACACATCAATAACATGTATATCAAATATACCTTTCACTTTGTCATCGTTCTTATCCACCAAATACTTGGGGCAGTTCCGCTTCCAGTGACCAGTCCCTTTGCAGTAGAAGCACTCGGTCTCAGGCTTAGGTCCAGACTTGGGCTTCTTCGCTTGAGCAGCAACTTGCTTGCCATTCTTCTTGAATTTCCCCTTCTTCCCTTTACCCTTCTTCTTGAAACTAGTGGTCTTGTTAACCATCAACACCTGATGCTCCTTCTTGATTTCTACCTCCGCAGCCTTTAGCATCGCGAAGAGCTCAGGAATTGTCTTATCCATCCCTTGCATATTATAGTTCATCACGAAGCTTTTGTAGCTTGGTGGCAGTGATTGAAGAACTCTGTCAATGACACTATCAACCGGAAGATTAACTCCCAGTTGAGTCAAGTGATTGTGGTACCCAGACATTCTGAGTATATGTTCACTGACAGAACTATTCTCCTCCATTTGCAGCTGTAGAACTTATTGGAGACTACATATCTCTCAATCCGGGAATTTGCTTGAAATATTAACTTCAACTCCTGGAACATCTCATATGCTCCATGAGGTTCAAAACATCGTTGAAGTCTCGGTTCTAAGCCGTAAAGCATGGCACACTAAACTATCGAGTAGTCTTCAGCTTTGCTCTGCCAGGCGTTCACAACGTCTGGTGTTGCTCCTCCAACAGGGCTTGCACCTAGCGGTGCTTCCATGACGTAATTCTTCTGTGCAGCAATGAGGATAATCCTCAAGTTACGGACCCAGTCCGTGTAGTTGCTACCATCACCTTTCAACTTAGCTTTCTCTAGGAGCGCATTAAAATTCAACGGAACAGTAGCACGGGCCATTTATCTACAACAACATAGACATGCAAAATACTATCAGGTACTAAGTTCATGATAAATTAAATTTCAATTAATCATATTACTTAAGAACTCCCACTTAGATAGACATCCCTCTAATCATCTAAGTGATCATGTGATCCATATCAACTAAACCATGTCCGATCATCACGTGAGATGGAGTGGTTTTCAATGGTGAACATCACTACGTTGATCATATCTACTATATGACTCATGCTCGACCTTTCGGTCTCAGTGTTCCGAGGCCATATCTTCATATCCTAGGCTCGTCAAGTTTAACCCGAGTATTCTGCATGTGCAAAACTGGCTTGCACCCGTTGTATGTGAACGTAGAGCTTATCACACCCAATTATCACGTGGTGTCTCGGCACGATGAACTGTCGCAACGGTGCATACTCAGGGAGAACACTTGTACCTTGAAATTTAGTGAGAGATCATCTTATAATACTACCGCCGTACTAAACAAAATAAGATGCATAAAAAGATAAACATCACATGCAATCAAATAAGTGATATGATATGGCCATCATCATCTTGTGCCTTTGATCTCCATCTCCAAAGCACCGTCATGATCACCATCGTCACCGGCTTGACACCTTGATCTCCATCGAAGCATCGTTGTCGTCTCGCCAACTATTGCTTCTACGACTCTAGCTACCGCTTAGTGATAAAGTAAAGCAATTACATGGCGATTGCATTTCATACAATAAAGCGACAACCATATGGCTCCTGCCAGTTGCCGATAACTGTTACAAAACATGATCATCTCATACAACAATTTATATATCATCACGTCTTGACCATGTCACATCAGAGCAAGCCCTACAAAAACAAGTTAGACGTCCTCTACTTCGTTGTTGCAAATTTTACGTGGCTGCTACGGGCTTCTAGCAAGAACCATTCTTACCTACGCATCAAAACCACAACAATTTTTTGTTAAGTGTGTTGTTTTATCCTTCAACAAGGACCGGGCGTAGTCACACTCGATTCAACTAAAGTCGTAGAAACAATCACCCACTAGCCATCTGTGTGCGAAGCACGGCAGAAGAACCAGTCTCATGAACATGGTCATGTAATGTCGGTCTGGGACGCTTCATCCAACAATACCGCCAAATCAAAGTATGACATGCTAGTAAGCAGTATGACTATTATCGCCCACAACTCTTTGTGTTCTACTCGTGCATATAACATCTACGCATAGACCTGGCTCGGATGCCACTGTTGGGGAACGTAGTATTTCAAAAAAATTGCTACAATCACGCAAGATCTATCTAGGAGAAGCATAGCAACGAGCGGGGAGAGTGTGTCCACGTACCCTCGTAGACCAAAAGTGGAAGCATTTAGTAATGCGGTTGATGTAGTTGAACGTCTTCGCTATCCAACCGATCAAGTACCGAACGCATGGCACCTCCGCGATCTGCACACGTTCAGCTCGATGACGTCCCTCGAACTCTAGATCCAGCTGAGGCCGAGGGAGAGTTCCGTCAACATGACGGCATGGTGACGGTGATGATGAAGTTACCGGCGCAGGGCTTCGCCTAAGCACTACGACGATATGGCCGAGGTGTGAAACTGTGGAGGGGGGCACCGCACACGGCTAAAAGATCAACTTGTGTGTTCTAGGGTGCCCCCCTCCCCATGTATATAAAGGAGGGAGGGAGGAGGAGGCCGGCCAGGGGTGGCGCGCCCAAGGGGGGAGTCCTACTCCAAGTAGGATTCGCCCCTTGAAGGAAATATGCCCTAGAGGCAATAATAAAGTTATTATTTATTTCCTTATATCATGGTAAATGTTTATTATTCATGCTAGAATTGTATTAACCGGAAACATAATACATGTGTGAATACATAGACAAACAGAGTGTCACTAGTATGCCTCTACTTGACTAGCTCGTTAATCAAAGATGGTTATGTTTCCTAACCATAGACAAAGAGTTGTCATTTGATTAACGGGATCACATCATTAGGAGAATGATGTGATTGACTTGACCCATTCCGTTAGCTTAGCACTTGATCGTTTAGTATGTTGTTATTGCTTTCTTCATGACTTATACATGTTCCTATGACTATGAGATTATGCAACTCCCGTTTATCGGAGGAACACTTTGTGTGCTACCAAACGTCACAATGTAACTAGGTGATTACAAAGGTGCTCTACAGGTGTCTCGAAGGTACTTGTTGGGTTGGCGTATTTCGAGATTAGGATTTGTCACTCCGATTGTCGGAGAGGTGTCTCTAGGCCCACTCGGTAATGCACATCACTTAAGCCTTGCAAGCATTGCAACTAATGAGTTAGTTGTGGGATGATGTATTACGGAACGAGTAAAGAGACTTGCCGGTAACGAGATTGAACTAGGTATTGAGATACCTTCGATCGAATCTCGGGCAAGTAACATACGGATGACAAAGGGAACAACGTATGTTGTTATGCGGTTTGACCGATAAAGATCTTCGTAGAATATGTGGGAGCCAATATGAGCATCCAGGTTCCGCTATTGGTTATTGACCGGAGACGTGTCTCAGTCATGTCTACATAGTTCTTGAACCCGTAGGGTCCGCACGCTTAAAGTTCGATGACGGTTATATTATGAGTTTATGTGTTTTGATGTACCGAAGGTAGTTCAGAGTCCCGGATGTGATCACGGACATGACGAGGAGTCTCGAAATGGTCGAAACGTAAAGATCGATATATTGGGTGACTATATTTGGATACCGGAATGGTTCCGGGTGAGATCGGGACAATACCGGAGCACCGGGAGGTTATCGGAACCCCCCGGGAGGTATATGGGCCTTAATGGGCTTTAGTGGAAAGGAGCAAGGGAGGGGCCCCCCAGCCCAATCCGAATTGGGAGGGGGGCCGCCCCCCCCCCCTTTCCTTCCTCCCTCCTTCCTCTTCCTTCCCTCTCCCTCTCCAAATAGGAAAAGGAGGAGTTCTACTCCCGGTGGGAGTAGGACTCCCCCCTTGGGTGCGCCTCCTCCCCTTGGCCGGCCCTCTCCTCCCCCCTTTATATACGGAGGAGAGGGGCACCCCATAGACACAACAATTGATCTCTTGGATCTTTTAGTCGTGTGCGGTGCCCCTCTCCACCATAGTCCACCTCGATAATATCGTAGCAGTGCTTAGGCGAAGCCCTGCATCGGTAGAACATCATCATCGCCACCACGCCGTCGTGCTGACGGAACTCTCCCTCAAAGCTCGGCTGGATCGGAGTTCGAGGGACGTCATCGAGTTGAACGTGTGCAGAACTCGGAGGTGTCGTGCGATCGGTACTTGATCGGTCGGATCGTGAAGACGTACGACTACATCAACCGCGTTGTGCTAACGCTTCCGCTTTCGGTCTACGAGGGTACGTGGACGCACTCTCCCCTCTCGTTGCTATGCATCACCACGATCTTGCATGTGCGTAGGAATTTTTTTAAATTACTACGTTCCCCAACAGTGGCATCAGAGCCTGGTTTTATGCATTGATGTTATATGCACGAGTAGAACACAAGTGAGTTGTGGGCGATACAAGTCATACTGCTTACCAGCATGTCACACTTTGGTTCGGCAGTATTGTTGGATGAAGCGGCCCGGACCGACATGACGCGTACGCTTACGCGAGACTGGTTCTACCGACGTGCTTTGCACACAGGTGGCTGGCGGGTGTCAGTTTCTCCAACTTTAGTTGAACCAAGTGTGGCTACGCCCGGTCCTTGAGAAGGTTAAAACAGCACTAACTTGACGAACTATCGTTGTGGTTTTGATGCGTAGGTAAGAACGTTCTTGCTCAGCCCGTAGCAGCCACATAAAACTTGCAACAACAAAGTAGAGGACGTCTAACTTGTTTTTGCAGGGCATGTTGTGATGTGATATGGTCAAGGCATGATGCTATATTTTATTGTATGAGATGATCATGTTTTGTAACCGAGTTATCGGCAACTGGCAGGAGCCATATGGTTGTCGCTTTATTGTATGCAATGCAATCGCCCTGTAATTGCTTTTCTTTATCACTAAGCGGTAGCGATAGTCGTAGAAGCAATAGTTGGCGAGACGACAACGATACTACGATGGAGATCAAGGTGTCGCGCCGGTGACGATGGTGATCATGACGGTGCTTCGGAGATGGAGATCACAAGCACAAGATGATGATGGCCATATCATATCACTTATATTGATTGCATGTGATGTTTATCTTTTATGCATCTTATTTTGCTTTGATTGACGGTAGCATTATAAGATGATCTCTCACTAAATTTCAAGATAAAAGTGTTCTCCCTGAGTATGCACCGTTGCCAAAGTTCGTCGTGCCCAGACACCACGTGATGATCGGGTGTGATAAGCTCTACGTCCATCTACAACGGGTGCAAGCCAGTTTTGCACACGCAGAATACTCAGGTTAAACTTGACGAGCCTAGCATATGCAGATATGGCCTCGGAACACTGAGACCGAAAGGTCGAGCGTGAATCATATAGTAGATATGATCAACATAGTGATGTTCACCATTGAAAACTACTCCATTTCACGTGATGATCGGTTATGGTTTAGTTGATTTGGATCACGTGATCACTTAGATGATTAGAGGGATGTCTATCTAAGTGGGAGTTCTTAAGTAATATGATTAATTGAACTTAAATTTATCATGAACTTAGTACCTGATAGTATTTTGCATGTCTATGTTTGTTGTAGATAGATGGCTCGTGCTGTTGTTCCGTTGAATTTTAATGCGTTCCTTGAGAAAGCAAAGTTGAAAGATGATGGTAGCAATTACACGGACTGGGTCCGTAACTTGAGGATTATCCTCATTGCTGCACAGAAGAATTACGTCCTGGAAGCACCGCTAGGTGCCAAACCTGCTGCAGGAGCAACACCAGATGTTATGAACGTCTGGCAGAGCAAAGCTGATGACTACTCGATAGTTCAGTGTGCCATGCTTTACGGCTTAGAACCGGGACTTCAACGACGTTTTGAACGTCATGGAGCATATGAGATGTTCCAGGAGTTGAAGTTAATATTTCAAGCAAATGCCCGGATTGAGAGATATGAAGTCTCCAATAAGTTCTACAGCTGCAAGATGGAGGAGAATAGTTCTGTCAGTGAGCATATACTCAGAATGTCTGGGTATAACAATCACTTGATTCAACTGGGAGTTAATCTTCCGGATGATAGCGTCATTGACAGAATTCTTCAATCACTGCCACCAAGCTACAAGAGCTTCGTGATGAACTATAACATGCAAGGGATGGATAAGACGATTCCCGAGCTCTTCGCAATGCTAAAGGCTGCGGAGGTAGAAATCAAGAAGGAGCATCAAGTGTTGATGGTCAATAAGACCACCAGTTTCAAGAAAAAGGGCAAAGGGAAGAAGAAGGGGAACTTCAAGAAGAACAGCAAACAAGTTGCTGCTCAAGAGAAGAAACCCAAGTCTGGACCTAAGCCTGAGACTGAGTGCTTCTACTGCAAGCAGACTGGTCACTGGAAGCGGAACTGCCCCAAGTATTTGGCGGATAAGAAGGATGGCAAGGTGAACAAAGGTATATGTGATATACATGTTATTGATGTGTACCTTACCAGAGCTCGCAGTAGCACCTGGGTATTTGATACTGGTTCTGTTGCTAATATTTGCAACTCAAAACAGGGACTACGGATTAAGCGAACACTGGCTAAGGACGAGGTGACGATGCGCGTGGGAAATGGTTCCAAAGTCGATGTGATCGCCGTCGGCACGCTACCTCTACATCTACCTTCGGGATTAGTTTTAGACCTAAATAATTGTTATTTGGTGCCAGCGTTGAGCATGAACATTATATCTGGATCTTGTTTGATGCGAGACGGTTATTCATTTAAATCTGAGAATAATGGTTGTTCTATTTATATGAGTAATATCTTTTATGGTCATGCACCCTTGAAGAGTGGTCTATTTTTGATGAATCTCGATAGTAGTGATACACATATTCATAATGTTGAAGCCAAAAGATGCAGAGTTGATAATGATAGTGCAACTTATTTGTGGCACTGCCGTTTGGGTCATATTGGTGTAAAGCGCATGAAGAAACTCCATACTGATGGACTTTTGGAATCACTTGATTATGAATCACTTGGTACTTGCGAACCATGCCTCATGGGCAAGATGACTAAAACGCCGTTCTCCGGAACTATGGAGCGAGCAACTGATTTGTTGGAGATCATACATACTGATGTATGTGGTCCAATGAATGTTGAGGCTCGCGGCGGGTATCGTTATTTTCTCACCTTCACAGATGATTTAAGCAGATATGGGTATATCTACTTAATGAAACATAAGTCTGAAACATTTGAAAAGTTCAAAGAATTTCAGAGTGAAGTTGAAAATCATCGTAACAAGAAAATAAAGTTTCTACGATCTGACCGTGGAGGAGAATATTTGAGTTACGAGTTTGGTCTACATTTGAAACAATGCGGAATAGTTTCGCAACTCACGCCACCCGGAACACCACAGCGTAATGGTGTGTCCGAACGTCGTAATCGTACTTTACTAGATATGGTGCGATCTATGATGTCTCTTCTGATTTACCGCTATCATTTTGGGGTTATGCTTTAGAGACGGCCGCATTCACGTTAAATAGGGCACCATCAAAATCCGTTGAGACGACGCCTTATGAACTGTGGTTTGGCAAGAAACCAAAGTTGTCGTTTCTTAAAGTTTGGGGCTGCGATGCTTATGTGAAAAAGCTTCAACCTGATAAGCTCGAACCCAAGTCAGAGAAATGTGTCTTCATAGGATACCCAAAGGAAACTGTTGGGTACACCTTCTATCACAGATCCGAAGGCAAGACATTCGTTGCTAAGAATGGATCCTTTCTAGAGAAGGAGTTTCTCTCGAAAGAAGTGAGTGGGAGGAAAGTAGAACTTGATGAGGTAACAGTACCTGCTCCCTTATTGGAAAATAGTTCATCACAGAAACCGGTTCCTGTGACGTCTACACCAATTAGTGAGGAAGTTAATGATGATGATCATGAAACTTCAGATCAAGTTGTTACTGAACCTCGTAGGTCAACCAGAGTAAGATCCGCACCAGAGTGGTACGGTAATCCTGTTCTGGAGGTTATGTTACTAGACCATGACAAACCTACGAACTATGAAGAAGCGATGGTGAGCCCAGATTCCGCAAAATGGCTTGAGGCCATGAAATCTGAGATGGGATCCATGTATGAGAACAAAGTATGGACTTTGGTTGACTTGCCCGATGATCGGCAAGCCATCGAGAATAAATGGATCTTCAAGAAGAAGACTGACGCTGACGGTAATGTTACTGTCTATAAAGCTCGACTTGTTGCAAAAGGTTTTCGACAAGTTCAAGGGATTGACTACGATGAGACCTTCTCACCCGTAGCGATGCTTAAGTCTGTCCGAATCATGTTAGCAATTGCCGCATTTTATGATTATGAAATTTGGCAAATGGATGTCAAAACTGCATTCCTGAATGGATTTCTGGAAGAAGAGTTGTATATGATGCAACCGGAAGGTTTTGTCGATCCAAAGGGAGCTAACAAAGTGTGCAAGCTCCAGCGATCCATTTATGGACTGGTGCAAGCCTCTCGGAGTTGGAATAAACATTTTGATAGTGTGATCAAAGCATATGGTTTTATACAGACTTTTGGAGAAGCCTGTATTTACAAGAAAGTGAGTGGGAGCTCTGTAGCATTTCTGATATTATATGTGGATGACATATTGTTGATTGGAAATGATATAGAATTTCTGGATAGCATAAAAGGATATTTGAATAAGAGTTTTTCAATGAAAGACCTCGGTGAAGCTGCTTATATATTGGGCATCAAGATCTATAGAGATAGATCAAGACGCTTAATTGGACTTTCACAAAGCACATACCTTGACAAAGTTTTGAAGAAGTTCAAAATGGATCAAGCAAAGAAAGGGTTCTTGCCTGTGTTACAAGGTGTGAAGTTGAGTAAGACTCAATGCCCGACCACTGCAAAAGATAGAGAGAAAATGAAGATGTTCCCTATGCTTCAGCCATAGGCTCTATCATGTATGCAATGCTGTGTACCAGACCTGATGTGTGCCTTGCTATTAGTTTAGCAGGGAGGTACCAAAGTAATCCAGGAGTGGATCACTGGACTGCGGTCAAGAACATCCTGAAATACCTGAAAAGGACTAAGGATATGTTTCTCGTTTATGGAGGTGAAAAAGAGCTCGTCGTAAATGGTTACGTCGATGCAAGCTTTGACACTAATCCGGACGATTCTAAATCGCAAACCGGATACGTGTTTTTATTGAACGGTGGAGTTGTCAGTTGGTGCAGTTCTAAACAAAGCGTCGTAGCGGGATCTACATGTGAAGCGGAGTACATAGCTGCTTCGGAAGCAGCAAATGAAGGAGTCTGGATGAAGGAGTTCATATCCGATCTAGGTGTCATACCTAGTGCATCGGGTCCAATGAAAATCTTTTGTGACAATACTGGTGCAATTGCTTTGGCAAAGGAATCCAGATTTCACAAGAGAACCAAGCACATCAAGAGACGCTTCAACTCCATCCGGGATCAAGTCCAGGTGGGAGACATAGAGATTTGCAAGATACATACGGATCTGAATGTTGCAGACCCGTTGACTAAGCCTCTTCCACGAGCAAAACATGATCAGCACCAAGGCTCCATGGGTGTTAGAATCATTATTGTGTAATCTAGATTATTGACTCTAGTGCAAGTGGGAGACTGAAGGAAATATGCCCTAGAGGCAATAATAAAGTTATTATTTATTTCCTTATATCATGATAAATGTCTATTATTCATGCTAGAATTGTATTAACCGGAAACATGATACATGTGTGAATACATAGACAAACAGAGTGTCACTAGTATGCCTCTACTTGACTAGCTCGTTGATCAAAGATGGTTATGTTTCCTAGCCATAGACAAAGAGTTGTCATTTGATTAACGGGATCACATCACTAGGAGAATGATGTGATTGACTTGACCCATTCCGTTAGCTTAGCACTTGATCGTTTAGTATGTTGCTATTGCTTTCTTCATGACTTATACATGTTCCTATGACTATGAGATTATGCAACTCCCGTTTACCGGAGGAACACTTTGTGTGCTACCAAACGTCACAACGTAACTGGGTGATTATAAAGGTGCTCTACAGGTGTCTCCGAAGGTACTTGTTGGGTTGGCGTATTTCGAGATTAGGATTTGTCACTCCGATTGTCGGAGAGGTATCTCTGGGCCCACTCGGTAATGCACATCACTTAAGCCTTGCAAGCATTGCAACTAATGAGTTAGTTGCGGGATGATGTATTACGGAACGAGTAAAGAGACTTGCCGGTAACGAGATTGAACTAGGTATTGAGATACCGACGATCGAATCTCGGGCAAGTAACATACCCATGACAAAGGGAACAGCGTATGTTGTTATGCGGTTTGACCGATAAAGATCTTCGTAGAATATGTGGGAGCCAATATGAGCATCCAGGTTCCGCTATTGGTTATTGACCGGAGACGTGTCTCGGTCATGTCTACATAGTTCTCGAACCCGTAGGGTCCGCACGCTTAAAGTTCGATGACGGTTATATTATGAGTTTATGTGTTTTGATGTACCGAAGGTAGTTCGGAGTCCCGGATGTGATCACGGACATGACGAGGAGTCTTGAAATGGTCGAGACGTAAAGATCGATATATTGGACGACTATATTTGGATACCGGAATGGTTCGGGTGAGATCGGGACAATACCGGAGCACCGAGAGGTTATCGGAACCCCCCGGGAGGTATATGGGCCTTAATGGGCTTTAGTGGAAAGGAGGGGAAAGGAGCAAGGGAGGGGGCGCCCCCCCCCCCAAGCCCAATCCGAATTGGGAGGCCCCCCTCCCCTTTCCTTCCTCCCTCCTTCCTCTCCCTTCCCTCTCCCTCTCCAAATAGGAAAAGGAGGAGTCCTACTCCCGGTGGGAGTAGGACTCCCCCCTTGGGCGCGCCTCCTCCCCTTGGCCGGCCCTCTCCTCCCCCCTTTATATACGGAGGAGTGGGGCACCCCATAGATACAACAATTGATCTCTTAGATCTTTTAGCCGTGTGTGGTGCCCCTCTCCACCATAGTCCACCTCGATAATATCGTAGTAGTGCTTAGGCGAAGCCCTGCATCGGTAGAACATCATCATCGTGACCACGCCGTCGTGTTGACGGAACTCTCCCTCAAAGCTCGGCTGGATCGGAGTTCGAGGGATGTCATCGAGTTGAACGTGTGCAGAACTCGGAGGTGTCGTGCGATCGGTACTTGATCGGTCGGATCGTGAAGACGTACGACTACATCAACCGCGTTGTGCTAACGCTTCCGCTTTCAGTCTACGAGGGTACGTGGACTGTGACGCCTGGATAATTATGCTACAGTAAACCTACGCTAATGATGCCACGCACCTCTGTTACTGTTGCTAACCTCGCGTTAGATCAAAACGTTTCAAAATCAAATTTGAATTTTAGGCAAACATTATAAGTTTTCGAAAATCAAAACTAAAGTGTTCTAGAGGTGACATATAATGCATAGGTAATTATGGTGATGAAGCCACATTTTTATAAAATATGTAAATGCTCCAAAATAACTAAAACATTGGCTATAACAATTGAAATAATGCCTTCTGTAAATATTAAATTGTTACACTATTTTATTTGGGGGCCCAACCTTTTTGTGGCACAGGGCTAGACCATGACACTAATTTAGGAGTTAAATACAGTATTTTACAAGACTATAATAAATCAAAAACTAAGGTAAAATGAAAAAGGAAAATAAGTACAAAGAAAAAGAAAACACAAATAAACAAAACACCAAAGAAACAAAAAGAAACCCCCCTGCTGGGCCGTAGCCCAGCTGGCCACCAGGCCAACCTACCGGCCGGCCCAGCCCCCGGCCTATACCCCCTGGGGCACCGTACCCTAGCCCCACTACCACCACTTCCCCCCCACGAACTCCTCTCGCTCCCCTCACCATCCCTCGCGCCGCCGCACGCCCAGAGGCGAGAAGCCTCATGCCCGACCCTCCCTCGCAGCCTCTCCTCCCTCCATTCTCTACTGCTCCGCCCATCGTCGCCCCTCACCTCCCTGTCCGGCCTCGACCGGCGCCCGCCTCCGCAACCACTGCCGTGCCAGCGCTTCGCCATCTCGGTCGCGTCCGCCGCGGCTCCCCGCGGCCCCGACGAGCACGCCCGCGCCCGAGGGTTGCCGCCTCCGCCCCACAGCTTCTCCGTCGTCCCCGTGCCACGGCCTCCTCCTCACCGGACCCCGCCACCGCCCGTCGCCTCGTCCTCCTCGCCGACGACGCATCCTCGTCCTCCTCCCCAAAGGCTCCACCGAGCCTCGCCGCCCTCCCTGCTCACCAACGGCGGTGAGGACCCCGGCCCTCCTCCTCCTCCCCGTGCCCTCACGCCGGCGCTCGCCCGCGCCACCGCACCATCCGCTTGCTGCCGGGAGCCATCGAACCGCATGTCGCGCTCGCCGACGCTTCCCGCACTCGCCGCCCTCGCTCCGCGGCCTCGCCCCCTTGCTCCCGCTCCGCCGCAGCCGCTGCCAGCTGCTGCTCCGGCCGGCGAGCCTCGCCGTGGCTGGCCTGGCCAGTGCCCAGTCGGGCTAGCGCCCGTGCGCCCATGCCCGCTATGGCCAGGGCCACTTACCACTGGGCCAATCCCCCTGGCCCTATGACATGTGGGGCCGCACCCCTCAGAACGTATATAAAAAAGAATAAAAAATGATAATAAGTAAATAAAAATATTAATTAATTTAATTAACTAATTAATTAATATTAAGTTAATTAATTTAATTAACTAATTAATTAATTAATTTATTAGGTTCAATTAAACTAATTAAAATCTGTTACCCTAATAACCTAGTTAGACTAAATTAACTAGTTAGTTAATGTAACAGCCAATGACAGGGGGCCCACCCCCTGTTGACCAGTCAAACGTTGACTGGTCAACAGGGACCCCCTGGCCCACCTGTCAGCCTCTGGTACACTTCTGTGTACGCAGAGCTGGGTGCACCTAGCATTTAGCTATTTAATTTCGAATTAAATTAAAACCAGGAAATCTAGAAAATGATTAAATCTTTATAAATTAATATAAAATAATCCGTAACTTGAATGAAAATACTTTGTACATGAAAGTTGCTTAGAACAACGAGACGAATCCGAATACGCAGACCGTTCGTCCGCCACGCGTCCCTAGCATAGCGAACCTGCAACTTTCCCCCTCTGGACCGTTTGTCTGAAAATGCGAAACACCGGGGATACTTTCCCGAATGTTTCCCCTCTTCACCAGTATCGCCTAGTACTACGTTAGGTCACCCCTAGCACCGCATATTGCCATGTTATGCTTTGTGATGCTTTGATTGCTCTGTTATTTATTGTGTTCCCCCTCCGTTACTTCTTTCCGGTAGACTCCGAGACCGCTGCTGGTACCCTTGTGATCGACTACATCGACGACGAACCCTTCTTGCCAGAGCAACCAGGCAAGCGCCCCCCTTGATCACCAGATATCGCCTATTCTTCTCTATACTGCTTGCATTAGAGTAGTGTAGCATGTTACTGCTTTCGGTTAACCCTATTCTGTTGCATAGCCTCTCATTGTTGCTACAGTTGTTACCCTTACCTGCTATCCTACTGCTTAGAATAGGATGCTAGTTTTTCCATCAGTGGCCCTACATTCTTGTCCGTCTGCCATGCTATACTACTGGGCCGTGATCACTGCGGGAGGTGATCACGGGTATATACTTTATACTTTATACATGATACATGTGGTGACTAAAGTCGGGTCGGCTCGAGGAGTACCCGCAAGTGATTCTGATGAGGGGGCTGAAAGGACAGGTGGCTCCATCCCGGTAGAGGTGGGCCTGGGTTCCTGACGGCCCCCAACTGTTACTTTGTGGCGGAGCGACAGGGCAGGTTGAGACCACCTAGGAGAGAGGTGGGCCTGGCCCTGGTCGGCGTTCGCGGATACTTAACACGCTTAACGAGATCTTGGTATTTGATCTGAGTCTGGCCATTTGGTCTATACGCACTAACCAACTACGCGGGAACAGTTATGGGCACTCGACGTCATGGTATCAGCCGAAGCTCTTCTTGACGTCAGCGATAGAGCGGCGCGCGCCGGATTGGACTAGAACGCCTGCTAGGCTAGGTCTGCTTCCGGCCGCGTACGCAACGTGCAGGTGTGCAATGGGCGATGGGCCCAGACCCCTGCGCCCATAGGATTTAGACCGGCGTGTTGACCTCTCTGTTGAGCCTAGGTGGGGCTGTGACGTGTTGATCTTACGAGGCCGGGCATGACCCAGGAAAGTGTGTCCGGCCAAATGGGATCGAGCGTGTTGGGTTATGTGGTGCACCCCTGCAGGGAAGTTTATCTATTCGAATAGCCGTGTCCCTCGGTAAAAGGACGACCCGGAGTTGTACCTTGACCTTATGACAACTAGAACTGGATACTTAATAAAACACACCCTTCCAAGTGCCAGATACAACCCGGTGATCGCTCTCTAACAGGGCGACGAGGAGGGGATCGCCGGGTAGGATTATGCTATACGATGCTACTTGGTGAACTTACCATCTACTCTCTCCTACATGCTGCAAGATGGAGGTGGCCAGAAGCGTAGTCTTCGACAGGATTAGCTATCCCCCTCTTATTCTGGCATTCTGCAGTTCAGTCCACCGATATGGCCCTTTACACATATACCCATGCATATGTAGTGTAGCTCCTTGCTTGCGAGTACTTTGGATGAGTACTCACGGTTGCTTTTCTCCCTCTTTTCCCCCTTTCCATTCTACTTGGTTGTCGCAACCAGATGCTGGAGTCTAGGAGCTAGAGATCCCGAGGATGATTCTACATGGAGTTCGGCTTCGAGGAGTAGTTAGGAGGTCCCAGGCAGGAGGCCTTGCCTTTTCGATCGTTGTTACTTTTGTGCTAGCCTTCTTAAGGCAAACTTGTTTAACTTATGTCTGTACTCAGATATTGTTGCTTCCGCTGACTCGTCTATGATCGAGCACTTGTATTCGAGCCCTTGAGGCCCCTGGCTTGTATTATGATGCTTGTATGACTTATTTATGTTTTAGAGTTGTGTTGTGATATCTTCCCGTGAGTCCCTGATCTTGATCATACACGTTTGCGTGCATGATTAGTGTACGATTGAATCGGGGGCGTCACATGGACACACTCTCCCCTCTCGTTGCTATGCATCACCATGATCTTGCGTGTGCGTAGGAAATTTTTTGAAATTACTACGTTCCCCAACACCCCCCCCTTCCTACTCCCACAAGGAGAAGGGGGGAAGGAGGAGAAGAGAAGGAAAGGGGGGCCGGCCCCCCTAACCCTAGTCCAATTCGGTTTGGGCTAGGGGGCGCGCGCCACTCCTGGGCCTGCCTCCTCTCTTCCACCACTAGGCCCATGAGGCCCAATAACTTCCCAGGGGGGGTTCCTGTAACCCCCGGTACTCCGAAACGACCCGAACCATTCCGGTGTCCGAATGTAACCTTCCAATATATGAATCTTTATGTCTCGACCATTCCGAGACTCCTCGTCACGTCCGTGATCTCATCCGGGACTCCGAACAACCTTCGGTCCTCAAATCACATAAACTCATAATACAAATCGTCATCCAACATTAAGCATGCGGACCCTACGGGTTCGAGAAGTATGTAGACATGACCGAGACACATCTCCGGTCAATAACCAATAGCAGAACCTGGATGCTCATATTGGCTCCTACATATTCTACGAAGATCTTTATCGGTCAAACTGCACAACAA
Source organism: Triticum aestivum (assembly GCF_018294505.1). Taxonomy (NCBI): domain Eukaryota; kingdom Viridiplantae; phylum Streptophyta; class Magnoliopsida; order Poales; family Poaceae; genus Triticum; species Triticum aestivum. Next base: position 418,463,352 of record NC_057814.1, on the reverse strand, counting down.
CATACGTTGTTCCCTTTGTCATCGGTATGTTACTTGCCCGAGATTAGATCGTCGGTATCATCATACCTAGTTCAATCTCGTTACCGGCAAGTCTCTTTACTCGTTCCGTAATGCATCATCCCGCGACTAACTCATTAGTCACATTGCTTGCAAGGCTTATAGTGATGTGCATTACCGAGAGGGCCCAGAGATACCTCTCCGACAATCGGAGTGACAAATCCTAATCTTGATCTATGCCAACTCAACAAACACCATCGGAGACACCTGTAGAGCATCTTTATAATCACCCAGTTACGTTGTGACGTTTGATAACACACTAAGTGTTTCTCCGGTATTCGGGAGTTGCATAATCTCATGGTCATAGGAACATGTATAAGTCATGAAGAAAGCAATAGCAATAAACTAAACGACCATAGTGCTAAGCTAACGGATGGGTCTTGTCCATCACATCATTCTCTAATGATGTGATGCCGTTCATCAAATGACAACACATGTCTATGGCTAGGAAACTTAACCATCTTTGATTAACGAGCTAGTCTAGTAGAGGCATACTAGGGACACTCTGTTTGTCTATGTATTCACTCATGTACTAAGTTTCTGGTTAATACAATTCTAGCATGAATAATAAACATTTATCATGATATAAGGAAATATAAATAACAACTTTATTATTGCCTCTAGGGCATATTTCCTTCATTACATCCCAATGGTTGGCAACCATAAGGACGATCAGTGATCTCCCATGTCCCATTAGCCAAGATGGAATCCATCTTGCTATGGAATGCATCCTTCCAGTAGTCAGCATCCGAAGATGCATAAGCTTCTGAAATGGAACTCGGAGTGTCATCATCCACGAGGTACACGAGGAAATCATTACCAAAAGACTTTGCAATCCTTTGTCTCTTCCTCTTAAGGGGAGCTTCCTTGTCATCCTCCATAGAACTCTCATCACTTTTGTGTTCATAATATTCCATCAAAATGGCAGGTTCGGGAGTCTCATTAGATTCCAGTCCAAAAGTGCTTTGCATATCTCTCATGGGGAAAATATCCTCAAAGAATGTAGCGTCTTTAGACTCCATGATCGTACCGACCTTCACGTCGTGTACATCAGATTTCACCACTAGAAATCAATAGCCAACACTATGCTTGGCATACCCAGGAAAACGCAGTCCACATACCATGTTCGACACAGAATAAATCAAACTCATTAGAAAAGTGCTCTCCGCCGCGATCAGACCAGGCTCATTTTATTCTATTTTCAAGTTGATTCTCAACTTCTGCCTTATAGATTTTAAAGTAGTGTAGAGCCTCATCCTTAGTATTTAACAAATACACATAGCAGAATATAGTGGAATCGTCAATCAATGTCATGAAATATTTCCTACCACCTTTAGTCAACACACCATTCATCTCGCACAGATCTGAATGTATGAGATCTAGTGGTGCCAGGTGTCTCTCCTTCGCAGGCTTGTGAGGCTTACTAGGTTGCACACACGCATGGCACTTAGAGCCTTTGGCTAAAGTGAAACTCGAGATTAAATACATCTTCGCTAGCCATGTCATATAACCTAAATTAATGTGAAAAATACATGAATGCGAAACCTCATATTCGTTCACAATAGAATGAATTTGGTTCATGACTTTATTAGAGAAATCCTCGAGGAAAAGGCAGAACAAACCACCACAATCATATCCTTTTCCAACAAACAGTCCATATCGAGATACGGCTACTTTTATTGGACTCAAATAACCATAAACCCTTCTTTACAAAGAAGGGAGCCACTAACAAGATTCTTATTGATGGCGGGGACATGATGCACAATATTTCCCGAAGTAAACTTCAGATCTATCGTACCAACACCATGAACCGAAGCATGTGAGCCATTCCTCATCAGGACGGAGCAATCTCGTGCGACCTTGTAAGAAGAAAAAAAGATACATCAACACACACACATGAATATTGGCCCTAGTGTCAACCCACCAGTCGGTGGACTGACAAACTGAAAGTACGGTAAACAGATTACCATACTCAAATGCCCCTTCATTGTTGCTCAAAGTGACATTGATAGACTTGGAGTCCTGTCCTGACTTCTTGTACTTGTTTGGGCACTTGTTTGCCCAGTATTCCTCTGAACCACAAGTAAAGCAGGCATCTCTCTTTTTGTATTTCTTCTTACCCTTCTTCTTGAAGTTAGTATTCTGCTGGACAGTGTTCTTTCCCTTGAACTTGTGGAAATTCTTCTGCGCCACATTAGCGCTAGAAGAACCCTCTGCCCCTTTCACGTGTGAGTCCTTTGCTCTCGAGTTTTGCTCAACACTTAGATGACCGATAACATCTTCAACAGAGAATTCACGTCTCAAGTGCTTGAGAGAAGTAGCAAAGTTCCTCCATCCAGGAGGGAGTTTTGCAATAATGCAGCCCGCGATAAACTTGTCCGGTAACTCACACTTCAGGAGCTCCAACTCCTTAGCGATGCACTGTATCTCATGAGCCTGGTCCAATACAGAACGGTTATAAACCATCCTATAATCATGGAACTGCTCCATGGCATACAGTTCGCTTCCAGCATCGGTTGTGCCGAACTTAGCTTCGAGTGCATCCCACAAGTTTTTGGTAACGCGCATATGGAGATATGTGTCAACCAACTTGTCTCCGATCACAGTAAGAACGGCACCTATAAAGAAGGCGGTTGCCTCCCTAAACGCATTCTCTTGTTCAGGAGCAATCGTTACCGTGGGAGACACACCACCTACCTAGAACACGTTCATCCTGTGAGACACAAGGTGGTCCTTGTGTGCCAACGCTTAGAATGCGTCCCGGTAAACCTTTCCGGTTTCAGAGTAGCGGCGAAGCCATGAGTCAAGAAGTGCCTAAAATAAGGTTTTTGGATTGCTGGAAATTAGCACATTTTCGACTAATCTAATCCACGAGTAAATGGTAAGCATGGCAAGTACGATATGCATCTCATATCGATACCTAAGCATGTGAGCACGTACAGTACATAGAACCGATACATCTATGAACAGCATATATACGGTCATCCCGGTTGGCCAGGCCAACGCTGCGTCGGCGGCGACAGCCTCGGCATCGGCCGAAGCCTTCTTCTTGGCGGCTTCGTCGTCAGCCATGGAGTCGATGCACGGGAAGTAATGGAAGCATAGGCGGACGGAGACAGGCACGGATCGGGAGCAATCGCGTCGAGACGCTCCCCAAAAATCTTATTGTCGTTCTCCTGGACAGGATCTCGAACAACGGGGTTCCGGAGGCACCTGCTATCCCAACCAACCGTGCACACGGTCGTCGGGATGGGATCGCCGGAAGCAGCACACAGGGAAGAACAGTAGATGACGGCTAGGGTTAATCCGAGATTAATTAACCATTTCTGACCGGCAAAAATAAGCTTCGGTTCGGCTCATTCCGCAACCTGCGGCGCGCGTGCGTCTCGTGACGAGGCGAGGCGGACGGCGGAGGATGAGGAGTGCGTGTGTACAGCTCAATGGCAATGTGATAGAGCAGCCCTTATAAAGGGGTCTAACTCTCACTCCACTAACAATATGGTACTAAACTTCCTACCACTTGTCATGCACGTAAATGGACCTTAGAGATTAACGAGGGGTTATTGTCTTGTATGGGTCTAAGCCCATCTATAATCCAACAATTGTATGTGCCCTATGGCCTATTTGATCAGGAGGAGGAAACCCCCTTGCATTTGCTCCTCAAATGGTCTTTCTCCCGATCGGTCTAGTACCTGGTTGCACGGTGGCTGAACTCCAACACGTCGTGTGCCTCTGCTGATCAGACCGAGTCCTTGTGCCATCGGTGGAACCTTTCCGGCCAACTGGACACCAAGACTACATCCACTGCCATATACACCTGTTGGAACCTTTGGAAGGAGCGCAGCCGAAGAGTTTCCGACTCCTGGCATATGAATGAAAACAGCATTTTTCATCTCACAATGCAATGAATTTCAGATTCTGAGATAGAACCTCCACCTGAGCCTTAAGATTGTTCTTCTTTCTTTTTGTTTTCGCTGAGGCAATTGCTTATGGTCTACAGCATTAACTTGCATCAGACTGTTTATTATTTTATTCCCTCTTAATATATCGGCAGCAATCTGCCAATTCATCAGGGAAAAAAGAGTGATCAAAGGATTTTGGGGAAGGGCTAGAGATGCTGCAGGTGCGGCCAGACTGCAGCTGATAACTCGCCTGTCGGCGGTGCTATACTGGATCCTACAATTAAGCCGCCGCTGAACTGAAGGCCATTCCCAAATTCCCTCAAGTCTGAATAAAACTGAAAGCCCCAGGTCCTATTCTGAACTCTGACATTTCACTCACATGGCACTACCAGATCCCTATTCTGAACTCTCTGTATCTAGCCCAAAATATAGCAAGCTGGTTGCTTTGACATATTCTACCAATGAACATCAGGGCAAGTCTATCCAAACTAGTTAATTGCCTGTGCGTTGCTACGGGGGCATAAATATTATGGTGGTTTAAAACGTGACGTAATGAATGCATGTGTGTTGCCATGAAATAACAAAATTACAATTATAATTGTTCTAATTTGGAATTCTGTGTCAAACATGATGACATTTGTTAGTGTTTCATAGCAATGGGGGCATAAATACTATAGTGGTTTAAAATGTGACGTAATGAATGCCTGTGCGTTGCCATGAAATAACAAAATTACAAATATAATTGTTCTAATTTGGAATTCTGTGTCAAACATGATGACATTTGTTAGTGATTCATGTAGCCACACTGACTCTTTCTCCCATTTTCTCTCCTCTTTGACAATCATCATATCGGGGAGGGCGCCGTGGTGTCTTCTCCTTATCTACCTGGCCTCTCATTGAAAGAAGACATGAAACATGATTTGACCCTCCCCTTCAACCTCCATTCTCTTCATGATCCCTTACTCTAGCATTGTCGTTGACACTCCTGAAATTTCAGCAAATCTATGAACTGGTCCTTGTGTATTGCGAGAAATGATGGAGAAATGACATAAAAAAAGTGACAGTGTTGGCCCTTTCCATAATAAAGGTAAATATTCCTGGAATAATACGACGAGTACATAATTAATAATTTCATCATCAAATATGATATTATTTCTAAAATTACAAATGCTTAAACATCCTTGGATGAACATTTTGCTTCAGCAAGGTAAGTGTTGCTTCTGATTGAACATCAACAAGTATGTCCATGAGTGGCAGGTCCATGTCCCTCTCCTGGTTGAGCATCTAACCAAAAAAAGTGAGCCGAGTGTGAGAGGAAATAGCTACAACATATATCAGTTGACGAATCGGAATCTATACACATATGACACATTCCAAGCTATTCATAATAATATACGTTTAACCATCCTTATACAAAGATAGTAAGGATGGACAAATATGACAGTAGTTGATCCACTAAATATAGTGTTGGATTGACCTAACTCATTCAAAAGCTTACAACATCAAGGACGAGCGCAGCTGCGGCTTAAATGAAGTTAATGAGGAATATAATTCAATTATAAAAGTTCTTCATGCTACATCTTTACTATTAAAGGAGGATCGAACGTCGTGATGGTTCGACCTCCTTCGATCCCCTCCTCCTTTCGAACGAAAACCATCGCGCGAGGGCCACACGCCTGCAGCAGCCCAAAAATCGCCAACTCAGCCCACATACGAGATACACATCCGAAAAACACAGTTCGGCCCTTTCCTCCCCTCGTACGATAGCACGCACGAAAAAAATCTGGCGAAAACCCACGTCGTCCTCCACCTTCTCCCGACCCAATCTCCATCTCCAGAACCAGACCTCTCTCCCAATCAACTACCTCGCGCCCCTCCCTGGCTCCCTCCCGTGAGTCCGCGACCACCCAACGACGGCCCACCTCTCCCGCAGCAACCACAGCACCGGCCACCCACCCATCTCCTCCTCCTCTCACTCGCGCCGTAGCACCATGCGCCGCACCTGCCGCGGCAAAGGAGGGCCAGCCGCCGCCACCCCAGAACGTTGTGTATGAGCAGGCACGGCACCGCCGCCGCCTCCCTAGGTCGCGACCTGTAGCGGTTCGGCTACTCCGGCACAGCCATCGCGCGAGCCAAGCGAGGAGGACGCTTTGAATCTGGGACCTGCAGTATTGAATAGAGGAAAGTTACATCTACAGTTGGTCCGCGAGCATGGCGAGGTATGTGCATCTCATCCTCTTCTCTGCACACTCACGCTTTTCAACATTTGAGTGCCTGATTGCATGTTACCCTCTTGTGACAGCCGACAACGACGATGAAATAATGCATTGGCCCATTGCCTGATGAAGAAGATGAGAGAAGTGAAGATTATGTACGCTGAAATATTACAGATCATGTACATGTAACCCTGTTCATTTCGATGGTATTTTAGTTCTTGTGATTTGGCGATTTTAACTCATATTAGACCAATGATCACAATTCCTTTTTGTTCATATAGAACGTGGGAAACACTTCCCTTAAATATAGTTTATCCATATATCGCCTTACTTTTCAATAGTTATAAGATATGTCACATTGGTTGTTTCCTTCGTTTTGAGCAAACATTAGTTCAAAATGATTAACCTACACACTGGTTAACATGATTTAGGCTTAGCACCTTAGCATATATCCAAAGTCCAAACTCGGATGGTACACAAGGATTTCTGTATGCGGAGGTTAGCTTCAGCAGAACAATTATATTGATGACCACGATGATGAGCTGGAGAAGGTGAGTGGTGGTGGCCACCTCCTCCCTCCTAAGCACTATCACTCATTGATGTCTATGTAGAAGGTGACCTTGTTGCTACATCATGGCTGGCCACACCCACCTCGATCTGTGTCTTCAGTGACCTCTCTACCTACAACGTTTCTTCTCATCACACGAGTACTGTTTTCGGCTCGGATTGTGAGAATATGATTATGTCGTAATGGAACTATAGTGCCTCTGTATATGTTATTTGAAATTCCAGTTTAATCGATTCTGGTAGTTCATTGCCGGAATTTGCACATTCAATCTTTATTACTGCAGTTTCTTTCTATAAACAGGTTCATATCTTGTAGTCTAAGAAACTGGTTCATATCAGTATCGGTACTGACTCAGTGAAAAGTTTTCATGATCTGATATGGATCTCAATTCTGATTATTTGTGAAAAGTATTCTAGCTCTGATATGGATCCATGTTCTGATTTTGTGTGAAAAGTTTTCTCTTTACTACTGAAAAGTTTTCTTTCGTAACTTTTCTCTTTACTACTGAAATGGATATTTTGCTCTGTTTTGATGACCCGTAGCGATGCACAGGGTAACCATCCTGCCACCACCAGGGAGCTCTTGGTTGCACTGCAATCAGCGAGGCCTTGTCAACTCGCTGATGCCACTTAACCTCTATGGCCTCTCATTGCTCAAGATGGATAGTTTTGTGCAGGTTTGGCCTCAACCACTTCTTCCTGTCCTACTGCTACATGGACCATGACACTCAGTTCTAGCAAAACTATTGTAAAGTTGCAGGCCAGACCTGTGAAATCCGAGGCTTGTCACAGGATGGTGTTCATGGTCTATAAGCTTTTGAGATGTTGTCTTGGCTCCTCCTTTACAAACAACATTTATGATGATATGCCTCTAAGGGTTGTAGTTAAGAGTTGATGTTCCATGCTATTCTTTGTTCCTTGTGCTGGTAATTGAGAGGAGGGAGAGGGAGAGAGAGATGGAGGGACATCAAAGAGGAGTGTGGTAACCACATAGGAAGACACGGTTGTGTTGCAGCCAGTAGAGACGTGGTTTGTGTGCAAGTCGATGCAAACCTGCTGTTGTGATGGTTGGGGAGCCGAGGTAGCAGCAAGCAGTGCCTTTACGCTGGATCATGCAGTCTGGTTGTGGGTGGCCAGAGCCCATGGACCTGTCTTCCCCACCGGGTGTTTACTTTCCTTCAGTGAATTGAAAGCAAGAAAAGAAAAACATGAGGAATGTTTGTTTGTCCATGTTGCGCGATCCTAATCATGTTACTTTGTGAAAAAAACAAAACACCATGTCACTGTAATGCTTTAAATATTTTATCTTTTAGTTGTTTATTTTAGAACAAACCTTACTTCAGCAGGGTGTTTGAAGGTGAGACATCCTTGATGATCGCCGTTTTCTTTAGATCATTATCATCCTATTTTAAGTGAATACATCAGAGTTGTGTTTAACTATGCTACATTTTTTCTTTATGTGACCTATATTTTGTTCTGCTTGAATTTCTATCAAGGGACGGAGTTTGGTTTCATGCATCTTGCAACAAAGCTTCCCGTTGGGCGTCCCGCTTCACATTTTGCAAAGGTGCTTCCATGGTTTCTCCAGTCCCTCAAGCGCAGCATAACCTGCTTGCATGAGTTTTTCCCTGCTGCTCGCGCTGCCCCTATGTACAACAACACTGTTCTGATGATCTCTCCTGCTGACACTGATCTCCCATCTCCTCATCTTATGCGCCATCTCTGTGTTGGTTGATCAGTGGCACTAGACGTTGATGCTCACGCCGTTGTCAGAAATGCACTGAGCTACTCAACCTGTGAGTATTACTTTGCTCCTCCACTGATGGTATTAGAGTTTTCAATTAAACTGGTCGAATTAGATGCCTTGCAAATTTGTTGCTTCCATGAGATCTAGGTACATAGGTGGAAATTGTAGTGTTACTTATCTTTTGTCGATCATGAAAACCCATAGTAGTTCAATGTTTCTGTTTTTTTGTATGCATCTATTTGGTAATTTTCTACAGATTGGTACCATCTTTCTACAGATTGGTACCATCTTTCTGTGGACTGGCACGTATAAGAGAAGGTCTTGGTTTCTTGGAGCACTATATTTATCGTTTCAGAAGATAATTATTCGATGTCGAGTGATCCGTGTACGAATGCGCTCTTGTTGATATCAATCGAACCAAAACCAACGTTTCATCATTGATGGAACTTTTTTCTGCAAAAACTGTAATACTCCACTGTAGCTCCTTAACCTCCAAATTGCCATTGTCTGACTAAGCACTCCAACAATTACTCCATTTAATTGACAAACTAAGTTTTTTTTTCTAAGAGAAACTAAGCGTTTATGTCTAAGAAAAACTAAGTTTTCTTCATGAAATTTGATAAATTTGGACGCCAGTGTTTAGGCTCGCCATTTTATGCATTTGAGTAAAAAAATCATTTATTCTTTGTAGTTTCTGAAACATCATACAGAAGGCTTAGTTTCTCGTATTGATGCAAATGAGGCTTGATTTAGCAGAAAGGCTTTAATAAAGATTCACACTGCTATTGACAGAGTCTATTAATGAGTGGAAAAGCCAAGTTAGTGCATGTTCAAGTTCTCCACTTGCATTAATAAGTGGGTGGCAGTTCAAGGTTTTAATTTCTATCACACTTTGTGACACTTCCTTCGGATTTCCTTTGATGAATTACCTTTTCACTCTGAGGTGTGACTGGTGAGTAGTTGTTTGACTTGGACATTTCATTCTCTAAAGCCGTAAGCACTTAACAGTTACTGCTTAGTCTACCTTTTAAAATAATATCAAATGTTCATAGGGAGCTCTATGTTTTTGCTTTGTGTTTAATTCCCTACACCAGATTTAGCTCAATCTAGGATATATTTCTTCTTGTATAATTAACTTTTGCATTCTAAGAATTCTACAGTTGTCCTTTAATTGGAATAGTTGTCTTTTCTCTTACATCCTTCCACATGTTTCAGCTTTTCTTTGTTGGGTTATGTACTTTTGTTATGCAAAAGGTTATACTGTATCCTTTCTTCCTCATTCCTGTGCAAATAGTATTAATTGTGATTCATTTTTCTTGTGTCTGCAGGTCACTCACTGTCAGGACCGACAAAGTGCATACTGAAGATGACGAGGGGATGGGCTAGACCAATGTGTTTTAGACGTCAGAATCAGAATCGTGTGGGAGTTGTACATGTGCTTGCGCGTGTGTGTGAGACCAATGTGTTTTGGACGTCAGAATCATAATCGTGTGGGAGTTGTACATGTGCTTGCTTGCGTGCGTGCGTTGCGGGTGTGTGTGTATGTTTAGAGTGTAGATTCACTCATTTTGCTCCGCCCGTAGCCCATATTGAAATCTCTAAAAAAGAGTTGTGTTTAGGAACGGAGAGAGTAATTTTCAATCCCACCCGCCCTTTCTCAGAACTCTCCTGTTCTTCCCTATATACTTCCAAATTTCTTGTCATCCTCGTGTGTTCTGATCCTCCCTAAACATGAGTTAGCTCAACAGTTGGTATAATTAAAAGCTTTATTTTGGTATGAATCATGCTTTCACTACTCTCGATTGTACTGGTAAATTGATAAGTTCGCTAATCCTCTTTGGGTTTGATCAATGTTGGTTTGATTTATCGAAAGGCTGCGACGACTCCATTCAAACCCAATGCTCAGAATAGGATTCCAGTAGTACCCATGGAACTATGGATGGCATGGGGGAGTGGTTGGTGGCCATCATCATGGCGCTCACCGAAGGTGGTGATCATTGACCAGGCATGCAGATTGACGTGCAAACCCAGTGCTGTAACTCATTTCATCTATGGCCTTAAACAGGACGTCACGATCTCAGGGGAGCAGTTGAATCACAACTTCTTGATACAAATGTTTTGATCAAATCTGTGCCAAGTTAGTGTCAAACTTTATTTGCATTACTAAATGGAAAATACGAACAATTAAATTATTGCTCTCTATTTATTCAATTGATTGTTCTCCAAAAATGATGTTAGAAGGATTTTGAGTCGATAAAAAAATATGTTGAAAGAATAAGAACATAAAAACAGAGATTAAACGCGGTCTTGAGTATGAAGGTTGAGGGTCATCGCACAACAATAAAAGAGTGAAGGTTGAGGGAAAAGGGGTCTGAGGAAGATAGGAGTGGGAGAGAACACCAATTTGCCATTATAGGAATACAAAGCAAATGCCATTTTTGACACACATGTTTGAAATAGAACAATTGTTTGATCTTTATTTTATATTATTATTCCATGGCAACGTTGAAGGAGAGCAAGCGGGTTGTAAGGTGTTGGCGATGGCGGTGAGACAACTCGCGAGGTTGGATCTGTGTAGGCGGCAGGATTGTGAGCAATAAGCAAATTTGATGGTCCGTGGCAACGCACGGGCACTCAACTAGTAGATATACAAGTTGTTAAATGACAACAGCTATCATTTCCTACTCAATCAAGTGACATCCAGTAGCATCAAATCTTCCCCGCAAACGAAATGATAGCTGTTGTCATTTCCTACTCGTCCTATGAAATAACAACAAAGTGTTTCATGCCTCGCATCAAATCTTCCCCGCAAACGAAAAACTTCCTCAGTATAAAACTGCATCCAGTCAAGGACAGTATATGAATTTATGGAGATACTGTCTGTTACAAACCTGGCTATGTAAACTGAAAATCAGAAGCAGTTGTCCATTATAAACCATTTTCCTTAACTGAAATGTCCAACAGAAAATAAGGATAAAAAGTCGTATAAAGTACAGAAGTTCCGACATGGTGGAGGGGCCAAGAGGCCTTCATTCTCATAAACAGGAAAACCAAGCATGAATTGAATCAGCGAGCGGCCATCAGCCTATGACCAGCACTGCACTTCCATCATATTCCTAACTCTATGAAAAGAATATACAGACGTGCCCAACTCACAATGGGCATCTATTCTTTTCGGGAAAAGGCAAGGTACATATCTTGTATGTTATCCAAATATTCCTAACTCAGTTTTTTAAAACATATTAATTTAAAAAAAAATCATACTCTTGCTATGCATGATAGATTTCCGAGCTCTACAGAGACGTATTTGGGGCACAGACAATTTTAGAGAAAATTGAATAATTAGTCAAGTGGCATGTATATGAAGAACCAAAAATTGAGACATACTAATCCGAGGAAGAGGCAAATGTATCAAAGCAAGTAGTATGTATATGTGAAAAATGGCATTCATCAAGACACAGCTCGCTGACATCCATCATGGTCCTGCCATTCTAGAATTAATCAAAATTACCTTCCAGGCTTCTTCCCTTGTCCAGCTGATTCCCTCCTTGTTGGGCACCATTGTGATCTGAATTTGGACGTATATATAGCCCTAACTTGATCTTGATAAACAAGCAAAACTCATGCAAACTTCAGGAGAAAAGCATACATACATGGAATGAGGGACAAGGGCTCTTCAGCTAGACACATGTTGGTTGTACTATGTTAGTAATGCAATTTCCTATAATGAAATGAGGGACAACGGTTCTTCAGCTAGAAGCTTCAGGAGAAAAGCATACTCCTGTCATGATTGCAATCTATTTTGTTAGTAATGCAATTTGGTAGGTAAACTAAATTATTACCTGGATCCCAAAACATTTGACACGCCAATGTTACGTCTGACTATGATGGATTTATTCAATATCCATTGTTTGATTACATATATATTCAGTTAGGGGCAGCAAATCAAGTCTTCCTTTTTTGTGTGGGAAAAATCAAATCTTCCTTAAATCATTTAAACTGAACACGACAAGTATTGTTTACATCTAATTGCCACCACTCTAGCAAGAAACACGACATGCGACCTTTCAAAAAAAAGAAAATAAACACGACATGCTGGCTTCATATTGCTTGCAAAATTCGATTAAAGCAATCACCTGCAAAAATACACCACGCTAGCTTCAAATCGCTTGCCAAAACATGGCAGTGTATTTCAGGGCAGCACATATTAGTGCAGACTAACCATAGGAAGGCAAATTCAGACCCAAACGGAACATCCTCTCTTAGTCAGCTGGAAGCATATATTCTCGTGGTCGAGGCGAGTGATACTGTGAGCGTACAACTACACATGACTAATTAACCAGAATGGCACATACATAAGCAGCGCTTATAATCCAAGGCCGAGGTGGGAAACCTGTCGGTCAGCGTCACGCGTAGGACGGCGGAGCAGTGCCTAGCTGCGGGCGAGGAGGGATACGGGAGGCTAGCTGGCGATCGGGAGAGCCAGCGAATTGGCCTCACGGGGCACATGGCAGCGACCGCGAGCTGGTGGCTGAGGTTGGGATCTGAGAGGGAGCAGAGGGGAGGTTACTCACCAGCGACCAACGAGCTGGCTGGGACTGGGCGGCCTCGGGCAACGCAGCTGGCGGCGAGGGCGGGGGGAGCTCGGGCAAGGCGGAGCCTGAGTAGCGGGGCGAGCTGGCGCGGGGGCGGGTACGGGTCACGGCGGCGCCAGGTGTCGGGCGAGTCAGAGGCGGGGAAGGAGCTCTGCGGCGACGAGGGGCCAGAGTTCTGCGACGAGGCCGACGTCTGGCATCAGGCGACCTGGATTTGGCGAGGCGGTTGCGCAGGAACCCTATCGGCCGGCGAGGCGACGCCTTGCCCGGAGCGACGTGAGGAGCGTGTGGGTGGAGCAATTTTTCTTGGGCGAGGCGGTCGATTGGAGAGTGGAGCGTGGGACGTGGGTGCCTTCGCAGTGTTGCGGTTGGTTTTTGGAGGGTAATTGAAAAAAAAAAATCGGTGGGAGGACGTGGGTGGGAGGTGGCGATAAGAGGGGGATGGAAGGAGGTCGAACCATCACGATGTTTTTATCTTGACATCAGCTATCAGTGAAATGCAAAACTGCAGAACCCTGAAGCCGAGGATGCAAAAAAGTTGCTACTTGCCGCCCCATATACCATGGAGGCTTAGACTAGGCCGGGACAATTGTTGCAACTTGTAGCACAATATCCAATCGAAGCCACTCACAACACGAAATTTTCAGCCAAAACAGCCTAGGTACTACTTGGCATAAGGTTGTGTTGTTATTTCACTATAATGATTGGTAACTACTCCCTCCATTCCAAAATATAGTGCACCCGCTTCCCGAGGTCGAACTTTGACCATAAATTTAACGAACGAGACCGACTGCGGCGGGTGAAAAAATTACATAATTAAAAACTTCTTTCGAATACGAATTCACTGATATAATTTTTGCTCCCGCCGCAATCGGTCTTGGTAGTTAAATTTACGGTCAAAGTTGAAACACAGAGATAGAGGAAGCACTACATTGTGGAATGGAGGGAGTACTATTCTTGATCCATCTTTATTTTGTGTAGAACAACATCAATATCCTAGTATTGGAGCAGATTATATTGTCTTCTGGATCTTAACAAAATTCTAGTTTCAAACATATTGCAGATGCAATGCAGTGACAGAAAGATTCAGTCATTCATCGACCACCACATCAACCCTGCTTTCCTTCCATTCCATAACAATGATAAACAGACTGCAACCAGCCACAACATTCACTACTGCTGCTCCTAGAGTTTAGGCCGAGATTCAGGTTGCCCAGGACAGATAGAACACCTGCCATTTACAAAACGGGAAAACGAGCACCCTTCTTCAGCTCCGTCTAGATGTCATCATCCAGCTCGTTCTTCTCCTCTTCCTCCTCTTCGTCCTCTGGGGCATCTTCTGGCTTATCCACCTCCTGCTCCGCATCCTCCACCTCCTCTGCATCCGCATCTGCCTTCTCCTCATCTCCCACATTGTTCTCCTGCATCAACATCAGACACAAACGAACAGTCAGGTCAAGACTCACTAATGGCAATGTCAGCTGCAGTTCACAAGAATAGATTGATTGATCTGGTATGGAACCCAGGGAATTACCGCGCTGCCCTCGCCATTGGCAAACTGGGCCTTGAGCTCCTTGGCCTGGTCATTGTAGGGCTTCTTCTCCTCTTCGGTCATGGATTTCCACTTCTCCCCTGCTGCCTTGCCAACCTGCATTTCACCACCACGCACGCACGGAGCGTCAGAGTCACAACACAGCACACAAACAAACCAATCAGAACGTGGGGATGAACAGGACGTACGGCGGCAACACCCTTCTCGTCAGGGTGAGAGGCCTTGAACTCAACCCTGAAGTCCTTCCTGCGACACAAATCAAATCGAATTTTGTCAGGTCACAAACAACAAAGATTTCGGAATAATTGACATGGGCAGGAAAAGGAGAAAGAAAGGGAGGATTACATGAAGAGGAAGAAGGCAGTTGGTGGGCGCTTTGCCTTTGGCTTCTTGGCACCATCTCCGTCTGCCTTGCTCTTCTTCTTCCCCTTGCCTCCGGCGGCAGCGGAGGGCGTCTTCCTCTTCTTCTCCTGGATCTCGACGGCCTTCTCCACCACCTGCGACTCTGAAATCAAAAACGGGAGTAGTTGGGTTAGCGCGGCAGGAAGCAGACACGGCCTGGATGTGTTGAAGACGGGAGGAGCTGAAACGCACCGAGGCTGAGGCGTATCTTGGAGTCGAGGCTGCAGCTGTGCAGGTCGATGAGGACGATGGCTACGTCCTTGTTGCACGCCTCGCTGAAACCAACCAACCAAACCAGTCATTCACTCAATCACTCATCGGAGAAGCATCGGAGCAGGAGAAGGGAGCGGGGCAGGGAGGTTACCAGCGGGTGAAGGCGCTTCCGTCGCGCGCGCGCTTGAGGACGGTGGCCTCGACGCGCTTGCGGGAGCGGGGGGCGTTGCCGGCGGTCGCCATGGAACTGGACGGATCTGGCTGGATCTCTCTTGCCGCGGGGGAGGAGTGGAGGGGAGGGGAGGTGATTGGATCTCGATTCCTTGCTGCTGTGGGCAATGGCGAATTGGGGGAAATAAATAGCAGTGGCAGCGCGGCGGGCGGGGCGGGGCGGGGCGGGGCGAGGCGCGAAGGAGGAGGGAGGAGGGGGGGAACGAAACGATTTGAGATTTTTGGCTCCGCGGCGCGGGGGCGGGGGGATACGGGGAATTTTGCTGGAATGGTTGGCGGGAAGGCCAGGCGGCAGGCGATCTCGTCCGTGGATGGTTGCGGGTGCGGGAGTGGACGGTCGAGACATGGTTCGCTCGTTCCCGCCGCTGCAGTCGAGTTTGGGCTTGGTTTCGGCAGCAGCCGGTTTCGGCACCAGGCTATTGATTGGGTTGACGGGATGCGATGCTACTCGCTAGGCATGAAAATTGGATTCCCTTTCGGTTTGGGGTCGGAGACCGATGCCAGCCAACGATCGATCGCCTCCCGAGCCGTTCGATCAGGCTGCCAGCACCCACACGGTAGCTCGTTTCCCCACCTTTGTTAGATGTCTCACAGTGCTCTACGTCTTCCCGTCTTACGCAGCGCTTGGACGGCGTGGGGGTGGGGGCACTACATTCCCTGGTCCATCGGCCGCCTGCGTCGCTCACAACACCACCGGTGAGCAAGCTCCCTCGTGGTCGCCGCATCGCCATTCCCACCTCACGTAGTCACCGTGCACACAATGTCGCTCGGTTGCCGTCGCAACACTTGTGATCATTGTCGCCACTCCCTCGCACTAGTGCTCCGTCCTCCTTGACTCGTCCATGGCCGCTCCGGCTTCCAGCACCGCTCGATGCCATTCGCAACATATGGGGTCGCCGCTCGTAGTGCTAGTGGTCGTTATTTGCAGGCCTCCCTATATCGGAACGCCCTGATCTTTGCTCCTTTATTATTATTATATTTTCCCTGGGTTTAGCTCTCGTCTTTTTCTTTAGTGGCAATCCTTCTCCTATACCACTTAGATATTCTTCACAAGATCCTTGCCACCAAAAATATTCTCCATATTGATTCTTGCCTCTCAAACCCTATTTCCAACTATTGAGGAATTAAGCCAATACAAAGGAACCTCAATTTACTTTAGTCGGCAAATTTTACTGAAATTCCCCGTGACTTTCATAACCCTACAAGCTCTAGATATGCAAAAAGTATTGTATGTCTTGTGCAATATTTTCCATCTAAAAATATTTTCTTTTACTGCCATATGAAGGAATTAAATCCTCAAATATGCTTATAGATCTCCAAATATTATGAAATTATTTGGAGATGGTCATTGCGCATATATTCACGTCTAGTATCAATACTGGATCAATTTGATCAATTTAACCCCATGTTTCCTTCGCAAATTCAATCTTCTATTTTTTGGCCCTTTTCCAAAGGAACTACCATATAATTTGTGTAGCTTAATATAGCTATTACAAGCTCAAGATCCATCAAAACATGAGGCCGCCAAGTTCAACTTTTGAGCAAGAATTCCCCTAATTTGAAGCCTTGTGAAGGAAGTATTATATAGACTTATCCATTTGATTTAAATCATTTGCCTTTCACTAAAGGCTAACGCGCGCTTCGCCGCGCCATTCTTCACTCATGGAATCAAGTCGTTTTAGTTGGTTGTTTCATTTTGGTTTTATCTACGCTTGCTTGGTTTTGAGGTGGTGTTTTTCACCGGTATATCAGGTTGGCCGCTACTAAAGACGGTATTTATTTCGAGAGGATAGTGGAGTTTTTTCATGGATGGATGTGGTGCCCTTACACATTTTGGCCTCATTGTGAGCTGGTGATCGGTGTATGAGTCCCTTGGGGGCTCATATTCCACGACGAAAACGTGGTATTGTTGCCATAACTTTACATGACTAGGCCCACAAACCTCAAGCTCGCTCAGCTCGGCTCCCTACTAAACTCGCTTGTTTAGCATGTTTCCTTCTCGCACCATTTATCTCTACTACTTACAGAGAACGTAAGGTTTCCGTTTCACCCTCTTATTTGTCCAACATCTTTATATATGGTTCCCCTTTCCTTCTCCCGTTTGATTTTTTTCTCCCATCTCTGTTTTTTCTCTCAAATAATAATATTCTTTCAAAGTCAATAAATCTAACCAAATAAGTGTTTGACAGTAAGATGACGTTTTTCTTTCCATCTTTGATCTTTCTCCTGAATATTTTTTCGTTGGAAGTCAATAAATTATTACCAAATAAGCACTTAACAATAAGATGGTAGATAAATCATGGCAAGTGCATGCAAAAACTTGCCAAGATTTTAGCGTGCCAATGTAATAATAGACGTGCAATCACAGGTTAATTTAATAAAATTTTACACTCCTGTTGCAACGCACGGGCAATTATCTAGTCTTACAAAACATGTTCACGAATTTTAAAAATCTAAATGTTGCAAACTTAAACCATTAACTTTATAAAAACACTGGGGAATTTAATATTTATTTACGGATTTAAAAATATATTTAAAAAACTAAAATAAAGTTCTCAAACATAAAATGTCCACGAACTATTAAAATATTCATAAACTTGAAAAAATTCATGAATTTAAACAAGGTTCATGAGTTTTTAAAAATATTTGGGGATTCTAAAAATATTCAAAAAAATCATAAATGTTCATGAATTATAATGTGAAAAAAGAAAAAATAAAAGTAGGAAAGAGAAGAAAAAGAAATTAATAAAAGGAAAAAAGCAAACAAGAAACTAAACCAACCACACACACCCTTGGGTGGGGCGAGCGACCCCACTGCCCCGACGCAGCTCCAAATCTAGGAAGGATCTAGTCTAGGAAGCTTAGGGCATCTTCAACGGCAACCCGCAAAAAATCTTCCGCATCCGTCCGCGGACACGGATGCGGGAGGTAGCCATCCAACCGTAGCTGCATTCTGTCCGCCAGCAAATTCAAATTCAAATCTACGCTCATCCACACAACAAGCCGGATCACACCCACGTCGGATCGCATCCCCGATCACAACCAAAATGCAAATATGCTTAGTTTCTACATGCCCGAATCCAAAAGAACATCAGTCCGGCAGTCCGTGCATTTCCGCCCCGACCATCCCAACAAGATGTTTCCCGATCAAGGAGGTGTCGTCGCCGCTAATGTCTACTATGCAATTTTATTCTTGTAAACTCGTGTTGGGCCTCCAAGCGCTGAGTTATGTAGGACAGTAGCAATATTCCCTCAAGTGGAAGACCTAAGGTTTATCAATCTGTGGGAGGCGTAGGATGAAGATGGTCTCTCTCAAACAACCCTGCAATCAAATAACAAAGAGTTACTTGTGTCCCCAACACGACAAATACAATGGTAAATTGTATAGGTGCACTAGTTCGGCGAAGAGATGGTGATACAATTGTAGTAATGATAGTATATATTGATTTTTGTAATCGGAACAATAAAACCAGCAAGCTAGCAATTGATAAAATGGAGTACAAACGGTATTGCAATGCTTGAAAATAAGGCCTAGGGTCCGTACTTTCGCTAGTGCAATCTCTCAACAATGCTAATATAATTAGATCATATAACCATCCCTCAACGTGCGATAAAGAATCACTCCAAAGTTCCTATCTAGCGGAGAACATAAGAAGAATTTGTTTGTAGGGTACGAAACCACCTCAAAGATATTCTTTCCGATCAATCTATCCTAGCATACTAAAATAACACCAAGCTATTCTTTCCGATCGATCTAACCAAGAGTCCGTACTAAAATAACACCATATGATACACATCAACTAACTCTAATGTCACCTGGATACTCCAATGTCACCGCGATTATCCGTGAGTTGATTATACGATATGCATCAAACAATTTTAGATTCATAATACGCAATCCAACACAAAGAACCTTAAAGAGTGCCTCAATATTTCTACCGGAGAAACAAAGACAAGAACGTGCATCAACCCCTATGCATAGATTAACCCAATGTTACCTTGGAAATCCGCAAATTGAGTGCCAAAACATATATCAAGTGAATCAATATGATACCCCGTTTGTTGGGAAACGTAGCATGCAATTTCAAAAAAAAATCCTACGTTCACGCAAGATCTATCTAGGAGATGCATAGCAACGAGGGGGAGAGTGTGTCTATGTACCGTCTTAGACCGTAAGCGGAAGCGTTTGACAACGCGGTTGATGTAGTCGAACTTCTTCTAGCTCCGACCGATCAAGTACCGAACATACGGCAAATCCGAGTTCTGCACACGTTCAGCTCGATCACGTCCCTCGTCCTCTTGATCCAGCAAGATGTCGAGGAAGTATATGAGTTCCATCAGCACGACGGTGTGGTGACGGTGATGGTGAAGTGCTCCGTGCACGGCTTCGCCTAAGAACTACGAAGATATGACCGGAGGCGTAAACTGTGGAGGGGGGCTCCGCACACGGCTAACAATTGGTGTTGTATGTGCTAGCCCCCCCCCCAACATATATATAGGTGGGGCGAAAGAGGAGGCAGCCAAGGAGGCGGGAGAGGGAAGGAAGGGGGGATCATATTCCCTCTTTTTCCTTTCCCTTCCCCTCTTTCCTTCTCCTTCTTGGCCGGCCCATATGGGGGGCACACCAGCCCCTTGTGGCTGGTGCGTTTCCCCTCTTGGCCCATAAGGCCCATATCTTTTGTCGGGGTGTCCGGAACCCCTTCCGGTGACCCGATATGTACCCGGTACCCTCTGGAACACTTCTGGTGTCCGAATACTATTGTCCTATATATCAATCTTTACCTCTCGACCATTTCAAGACTCCTCGTCATGTTTGTGATCTCATCTGGGACATCGAACAACATTCGGTCACCAAATCACATAACTCATATAATACAATATCGTCATCGAACATTAAGCGTGCGGACCCTACGAGTTCGAGAACTATGTAGACATGACCGAGACACCTCTCCGGTTAATAACAAATACCGGAACCTGGATGCTCGTATTGGCTCCTACATATTCTATGAAGATCTTTATCGGTCGAACCGTTATGACAACATACGCTATTCCCTTTGTCCATCGGTATGTTACTTGCCCGAGATTCGATCGTCGGTATCTTCATACCTAGATCAATCTCGTTACCGGCAAGTCTCTTTACTCGTTCTGTAATACATCATCCTGTAACTAACTCATTAGTCACTTTGCTTGCAAGGCTTCTTATGATGGGTATTACCAAGAGGGCCCAGAGATACCTCTCCGATAAACGGAGTGACAAATCCTAATCTCGATCTATGCCAACCCAACAAACACATTCGGAGATACCTATAGAGCATCTTTATAATCACCCAGTTACGTTGTGACGTTTGATAGCACACAAGGCATTCCTCTGGTATCCGGGAGTTGCATAATCCCATAGTTGAAGGAATATGTATTTGACATGAAGAAAGCAATAGCAATAAAACTGAACGATCAACATGCTAAGCTAACGGATGGGTCTTGTCCATCACATCATTCTCCTAATGATGTGATCCCGTTATCAAATGACAACTCATGTCCATAGTTAGGAAACCTTAACCATCTTTGGTCAATGAGCTAGTCAAGTAGAGGCTCACTAGGGACACAGTGTTTGTCTATGTATTCACACATGTATTTAGCTTTCCGATCAATACAATTCTAGCATGAATAATAAACATTTATCATGAATAAGGAAATATAAAATAAAAACTTTATTATTGCCTCTAGGGCATATTTCCTTCAGTCTCCCACTTGCACTAGAGTCAATAATCTAGCTCACATCACCATGTGAATAACACCCATAGTTCACATCGCCATGTGATTAACACCCAAAGGGTTTACTAGAGTCAATAATCTAGTTCATATCGCTATGTGATTAACACCCAAAGAGTACTAAGGTATGATCATGTTTTGCTTGTGAGAGAGGTTTAGTCAATGCGTGTGTCACATTCAGATCCGTATGTATTTTGCAAATTTCTACGTCTACAATGCTCTGCACGGAGCTACTCTAGCTAATTGCTCCCAGTTTCAATATGTATCCAGAGTGAGACTCAGAGTCATTCGGATCAATGTCAAAGCTTGCATTGACGTAGCCCTTTACAACAAACTCTTTGTCACCTCCATAACCGAGAAACATTTCCTTAGTCCTCTTTAGGTACCTAGGGATAATTTTGAACGATGTCCAGTGATCTACTCCTGGATCACTACTGTACCCCTTGCCAAACTCATGGCAAGGTACACAATAGGTCTGGTATACAGCATGTCATACTTTATAGAACCTATGGCTGAGGCATAGGGAATGACTTTATTCTCTCTCCATCCTCTGCCGTGGTCAGGTTTTGAGTCTTACTCAACTTCATACCTTACAACTCAAGCAAGAACTCCTTCTTTGACTGATCCATTTTGAACTCCTTCAAAATCTTATCAAGGTATCTACTCATCGAAAGTCTTATCAAGCATCTTGATCTATCTCTATAGATCTTGAAGCCCAATATGTAAGCAACTGCACCGAGGTCTTTCTTTGAAGAACTCCTTTCAAACACTCCTTTATGCTTTCCAGAAAATTCTACATCATTTCCGATCAACAATATGTCATTCACATATACTTATCAGAAAGGTTGTAGTGCTCCCACTCACTTTCCTGTAAATACAGGCTTCACCGCAAGTCTGTATAAAACTATATGCTTTGATCAACTCATCAAAGCGTATATTCCAACTCCGAGATGCTTGCACCAGTCCACAGATGGATCGCTGGAGCTTGCACACTTTGTTAGCACCTTTAGGATTAACAAAAACTTCTGGTTGCATCATATATAACTCTTCTTTGAGATATCCATTAAGGAATGCAGTTTTGACATCCATTTGCTAGATTTCATAATCATAAAATGTGGCAATTTCTAACATGATTCGGACGGACTTAAGCATCGCTACGGGTGAGAAAGTCTCATCGTAGTCAACCCCTTGGACTTGTCGAAAACCTTTTTGCGACAAGTCGAGCTTTGTAGACAGTTACATTACCATCAGCGCCAGTCTTCTTCTTGAAGATCCATTTATACTCTATGGCTTGCCGATCATCGGGCAATTCCACCAAAGTCCACACTTTGTTCTCACACATGGATCCTATCTCAGATTTCATGGCCTCGAGCCATATGTCGGAATCTAGGCTCATCATAGCTTCTTCATAGTTCATAGGTTCGTCATGGTCTAGTAACATGACTTCCAGGATAGGATTACCGTACCACTCTGGTGTGGAACATGTTCTGGTTGATCTACGAAGTCCAGTAGTAACTTGATCCATAGTTTCATGATCATTATCATTAGCTTCCTCTCTGGTTGGTGTAGGTATCACGGGAACGGATTTCTATGATGTGCTACTCTCCAATTCGAGAGAAGGTACAATTACCTCATCAAGTTCTACTTTCCTCCCACTCACTTCTTTAGAGAGAAACTCCTTCTCTAGAAAAATTCCATTCTTGGCAACAAAGACCTTGCCTTCGGATCTGTGGTAGAAGGTGTACCCAATTGTTTCCTTAGGGTATCCTATGAAGATGCACTTCTCCGAATTGGGTTCGAGCTTATCAGGCTGAAGCCTTATGACATAAGTGCCGCAACCCCAAACTATAAGAAACGACAACTTAGGTTTCTTGCCAAACCATAGTTCATATGGTGTCATCTCAACGGATTTAGACAGTGCCCTATTTAACGTGAATGCAGCTGTCTCTAATGCATAACCCTAAAACGACAGTGGTAAATCGGTAAGAGGCATCATAGATCGCACCATATCCAAATAAAGTGCGGTTACAATGTTCGAAGACACCATTACGCTGTGGTGTTCCAGATGGCGTGAGTTGTGAAACTATCCCACATTGTTTTAAATGAAGGCCAAACTCGTAACTCAAATATTCACCTCTGCGATCAGATCGTAGAAACTTTATTTTCTTGTTACGATGATTCTCCACTTCACTCTGAAATTCCTTGAACTTTTCAAATTTTCAGACTTGTATTTCATTAAGTAGATATACTCATATCTTCTCAAATCATCTGTGGAGGTCAGAAAATAACGATACCCGCCGCGTGCCTCAACACTCATCGGACCGCATACATTGGTATGTATTATTTCCAATAAGTCATTGGCTCGCTCCATTGTTCCATAGAACAGAGTTCTAGTCATCTTGCCCATGAGGCATGGTTCGCAAGTATCAAGTGATTCAAAAAATCCATCTGTATGGAGTTTCTTCATGCGCTTTACACCAATATGACCTAAACGGCAGTGCCACAAATATGTTGCACTATCATTATCAACTTTGCATATTTTGGCATCAATATTATGAATATGTGTATCACTACGATCGAGATTCAGTAAACCATTTACATTGGGTGTATGACCATAGAAGGTTTTATTCATGTAAACAGAACAACAATTATTCTCTGACTTAAATGAATAACCGTATCGCAATAAACATGATCCAATCATACTCATGCTTAACGCAAACACCAAATAACATTTATTTAGGTCCAACACTAATCCCGAAAGTAGAGGGATTGTGCGATGGTGATCTTATCAACCTTGGAATTACTTCCAACACACATCGTCACCTCGCCCTTAACTAGTCTGTGTTCATTTTTGCAACTCCTGTTTCGAGTTACTAATCTTAGCAACTGAACCGGTATCAAATACCCATGGGCTACTATGAACACTAGTAAAGTACACATCAATAACATGTATATCAAATATACCTTTGTTCACTTTGCCATCCTTCTTATCCGCCAAGTATTTGGGGCAGTTCCGCTTCTAGTGACCATTCCCTTTGCAGTAGAAGCACTCAGTTTCAGGCTTAGGTCTAGCTTTGGGTTTCTTCATGGGAGCGGCAACTTGTTTGCCATTATTCTTGAAGCTCCCTTTCTTTCCCTTTTGCTCCTTCTCTTGAAACTAGTGGTCTTGTTAACCATCAACATTTATGCTCTTTCTTGATTTCTACCTTCGCCGATTTTATCATCGTGAAGAGCTCGGGAATCTTTTTCGTTATCCCTTGCACATTATAGTTCATCACAAAGTTCTAGTAGCTTCGTGATAATGACTAGAGAACTCTGTCAATCACTATCTTATCTGGAAGATTAACTCCCACTTGATTCAAGTGATTGTAGTACCCAGACATTCTGAGCATATGCTCACTGGTTGAGCTATTATCCTCCATCTTGTAGGCAAACTACTTGTCAGAGGTCTCATACCTCTCGACACGGGCATGAGTCTTAAATACCGATTTCAGCTCTTGGAACATCTCATATGCTCCGTGGCGTTCAATTTTTTTATGAAGTCCTAGTTTTAAGCCGTAAAGCATGGCGCACTAAACTATCAAGTAGTCATCATATCGAGCTCGCAAAACGTTCATAACGTCTACATCGGCTCCTACAATAGGGCTTTCACCTAGCGATGCATCAAAGACATAATTCTTCTGTGCAGCAATGAGGATAATCCTCAAGTTACGGACCCAGTCCGTGTAGTTGCTACTATCATCTTTCAACTTATTTTTCTCTAGGAACATATCAAAAAATAAACGGGGAACTACATCGTGAGCTATTGATCTACAACATAGATTTGCAAATACTATCAGGACTAGTTTCATAATAAATTAAGTTCAATTAATCCAATTACTTAAGAACTCCCACTTAGATAGACATCCCTCAAGTCATCTAAATGATACGTGATCCAAATCAACTAAACCCTGTCCGATCATCACGTGAGATGGAGTAGTCATCAATGATGAACATCTCTATGTTGATCATATCTACTATATGATTCACGTTCGACCTTTCGGTCTCTAGTGTTCCGAGGCCATGTCTGTACATGCCAGGCTCGTCAAGTTTAACCCGAGTATTCTGCATGTGCAAAACTGTCTTGCACCCGCTGTATTCGAACGTAGAGTCTATCACACCCGATCATCACGTGGTGTCTCAACACGACGAACTGTCGCAATGGTGCATACTCAGGGAGAACACTATACCTTGAAATTTAGTGAAGGGATCATCTTAGAGTGCTACCGCCGTACTAAACAAAATAAGATGCATAAAAGATAAACATCACATGCGATCAAAATATGTGACATGATATGGCCATCATCATCTTGTGCTTTTGATCTCCATCTCCAAAGCATCGTCACGATCTCCATCGTCACCGGCTCAACACCTTGATCTCCATCGTTGCGTCGTGGTCGTCTCGCCAACTATTGCGTCTACAACTATCGCTAACGCATAGAGATAAAGTAAAGCAATTACATGGTGTTTGCATTTCATACAATAAAGAGATAACCATAAGGCTCCTGCCAGTTGCCGATAACTTTTACAAAACATGATCATCTCATACAACAACGTATATCACATCATGTCTTGACCATATCACATCACAACATGCCCTCAAAAACAAGTTAGACGTCCTCTACTTTGTTGTTCCACGTTTTATGTGGCTGCTACGGGCTTCTAGCAAGAACCGTTCTCACCTACGCATCAAAACCACAACGGTGATTTATCAAGTTTGTTGTTTTAACCTTCAACAAGGACCGGCCGTAGTTAAATTCGATTCAACTAAAGTAGGAGAAACAGACACCCGCCAGCCACCTTTATGCAAAACTAGTTGCATGTCTGTCGGTGGAACCGGTCTCATGAACATGGTCATGTAAGGTTGGTCTGGGCCGCTTCATCCAACAATACCGCCGAATCAAAATAAGACATTGGTGGTAAGCAGTATGACGATCACCGCCCACAACTATTTGTGTTCTACTCGTGCATATCATCTACGCATAGACCTGGCTCGGATGCCACTGTTGGGAAACATAGCATGCAATTTCAAAAAAAAAATCCTACGTTGACGCAAGATCTATCTAGGAGATGCATAGCAACGAGGGGGAGAGTGTGTCTAGTACCCTCGTAGACCATAAGCGTTTGACAACGCGATTGATGTGGTCGAACTTGTAGCGACCAGACCTCAAATGGCCTGTGCTGCTGTGCACCAGTGTCATCCCCGGATCAGTAATGCTGACACGCACAGTACAAATGGAGGATTTATAACAGAGTAGCAATCACACACTTATTACATCGAATATCTCCAAAGAGATTAAGTATGAAAACATGGCTTAAGGCCATCTAATAACGATAACAGCGGAAGACTTGGAAGATAAGTGAGTCCATCAACTCCAGCGGCATCACTGAGTATAAGACCACGACCTAAGGCACCTTACTCGTTGTCTGAAAAGTCTACAACATGAAACGTTGCAGCCCGAAAACGGGTCAGCACATAGAATATGCTGGCAATGTAACACATAGAGAACAATGAACAATAATAATGCTATACTACATGCATTTATGGCTGGTGGAAAGCTCTATGGTTACAGTTTTTGCGAAAAGCCAATTTTATCCTACTTCAAAAGGAATAAATTTTATTTAACTATCATGGTGGTTGAAACATTGAGAAGGTACCTCCAACTCAATCCCAATTAAGTATCATCATTACCCCAACAAAATTAATTATAAGTATCACGGTGATGAGATTCAAATGATAATCCAGGTACTAGATACTCAAGTTGTCCATAACCGGGGACACGGCTAACCATGATTAGTTTGTACACTCTGCAGAGGTTTGTGCACTTTTCCCCACAAGACTCGATCGCCTCCGCTTGATTCTCGCACTGCATGATGTTTGAGAAACGGATGACCGAGACACAGTCTTTCAGAAACAATCACTCTTTACTCTGGATGGACCGGTACACCTACTTTCCCCTACATCTGCTAGTCCACCTCTTCAAGAGATCCTGTAACCTACTCAGCTATGCTAGAGCCCATAATAGCTTGTGGCTGCACACGGAAGTTTCTAGCATGAATAATCTTATGATCCCTTTGAGCCTGGGTGGCGGACCTTATACATACAGACAACACTGGGTTCTCCAGGTGCCTCAATCCACCCAGATGTGAGTTTTAGTTGCCACCTTAAGTTGAACCATTATTAACAATCTCACATCTGTCATGAATATCACTCAAACCCAATCCACGTCTACGAGCATAGCATGGCAATAATAAAAGCAACGTAGAAGTAACTCCCAAGGGTTTGATAAAGAAACAGGTAATAGGTACTACCTCAACTACTTCCCAATACCCACATTTAATTAGATCCTAATCATGCAAGTGTTTGAGGAAATAGATCTAATGCAATAAAACTGGGTATGAACGGGGTATGATCAAAGTGTTACTTGCCTTGCTGATGATCCGCAAAACCTAGCGATCGAAGTAACAAGCGGCACACTCCGGGTACTCTATCGCAAACAAACAAGCATACAATCAGTACTCATCTAATGCACAGGTAAAACTCGAATGAAAGATCCAACCAGAAAGTTCAACTTAAGAACTCCGGTTTGCAAAAAGAATCAACTCGAAAGAAGCAACGAAAGTCAAACGGCGAAAGAAAGAAATTTCGTTTGCTAATCTGGATCTAGGTCAAATTTTACTCTAGCAAAAACTTGTTTGAGTAGGTTAAACGGAAAGAGAATTTCGAGACGAAACTCTAGGCGCTTGAATCGCCTGATTCCGATAAACGAGCGAGAAGTTAAACAGAATCGAAGATTCGATCAGAAATCGAATCTGAGAAAATAACGAGAAAATCCGACGAAAAAGAAAAACGGACGAACGGTTAAATAACGGACGTTCGTTAACAGAGAAAAACCGACGAACGCGTTCGTTAAAACGAACGGTTCGGTGAACGCTCGCAAAATAATAAAACCGAAAAAAAACCGATCTAGGGTTTTTTTAAACGAAAGGTTTTTTTTTCAGAAAACCGGCAAAGTCAACGGCGGCGGGCATACCTCGTCGGGCTCCGGCGGGGGCGCTCGGCGGCGGGGCGCGGGGCTCGGCAAGGGGCGGGCGAGGGCGAGGGCGGCGGCTCCCGGCGGCGGCGGCGCTGGCCACGGCGGCAGCGGCGGGGCGTGTTGCGGGCGGCGGCGATGAGGGGCTCCGGCGGCGGCGGTGGTGAGGAAAGAGAGGGGGTGGTATTTAAGGAGGGGGGGTGCGGCGGCTTGGGGAAGGGGTCGGGCGAGGGGAGGCGTGCGGCGGCCGGATTCGGTCATGGCGGCGGCGAGCTCCCGTGCGGGAAGAGGAAGGCGCAAGGCGGGCCGTCGGCTGGGCCTTTGGCCCAGTCGGCGCGCGGGCGTTTTTTTTTAAGTTCCGCGGAAAATATTGCGTAGAAAAATAAATAAAAATCAGAAAAATATGAAATAGATTTTCCCCGTCTAGTTAGAAAATCTAGAATAGGGTGAACATTTTTAAAAATCAAAAATAAATATTTTGAAAACATGCAATATTTTTAATGCAATAAAAATTGCAAATAAATTCCAAATAAATTCCAAATAATGATTTTAACATTTTTCCTCCAGTATTTCAATTGTTTTGGAGAAGTCATATTTTCTCCTCTCGTTTATTTAAAATGAAATATTTTTCCGGAGAGAAAAATAAGTAAAACCACAATCCTCGTTGGAAAATCAAATTTGAAAAATTCGAGAAAATCCCCAACTCTCTCCGAGGGTCCTTGAGTTGCTTAGGATTTATCGAGGATTTGTCAAAATGCAACAAAACATGATATGCAATGATGATCTATGTATAACATTCCAAATTGAAAATTTGGGATGTTACAAACCTACCCCCCTTAAGATGAATCTCGCCCTCGAGATTCGGGTTGGCTAGAAAACAGGTGGGAGTGGTTTTTCCGTAGATCTTCCTCTCGCTCCCAGGTGGCTTCATCCTCCGTGTGGTGACTCCACTGAACTTTGCAAAACTTGATAACCTTGCTGCGGGTAACTCGGCTGGCATACTCGAGAATCTTAACTGGCTTCTCCTCATAGGTCAAATCACTTTTCAACTGAATCGCTTCCAGTGGCACAGTATCTCTCAGCGGTATCTCAGCCATTTCTGCGTGGCACTTCTTCAACTGAGAAACATGAAATACATCATGTACTCCAGACAATCCTTCGGGCAATTCCAGCTTGTAGGCAACTTCTCCCATACGTTCCAACACTCTGTATGGTCCGATAAAACGGGGCGCTAACTTTCCTTTAACTCCAAAGCGCTTCACTCCTCGAAGTGGTGATACTCGAAGATACACTCTGTCTCCGACTTCGTGAACTGTCTCCTTTCGTTTAGAATCAGCATAACTCTTCTGCCTGGACTGGGCTACTTTGAGCCTATCGCGAATCAACCTTACTTTCTGTTCAGACTCCTTAATCAAATTTGGTCCAAACAACTGACGATCTCCAACTTCGTCCCATAACAACGGTGTTCTACACCTCCTTCCGTACAAAGCTTCGAAAGGGGCCATCTTCAAACTGGTTTGATAACTGTTGTTATACGAAAACTCCGCATATGGCAAATTGTCGTCCCAACTAGATCCATAATCTAGTGCACATGCTCTCAACATGTCCTCCAAAATCTGGTTGACTCTCTCGGTCTGTCCATCTGTCTGTGGGTGAAATGCTGTACTAAATTCCAGCCTGGTTCCCAATGTTTCATGTAACTGCTTCCAAAACTTCGAGGTAAATTGGGTTCCTCTGTCTGATACAATGGTCCTCGGAACTCCATGCAAACATACTATCCTGGTCATGTATATCTTTGCCAACTTAGCACTGGTGTAAGTGGTCTTCACTGGAATGAAATGAGCCACTTTCGTCAAACGGTCGACTACAACCCATATCGAGTCATAGCCTGAACGAGTCCTGGGTAATCCCGTGATAAAATCCATGCCTATTTTATCCCACTTCCATTCGGGTATCGGCAATGGCTGTAGCAATCCTGCTGGCTTCTGATGCTCTGCCTTCACTCTCTGACATACATCACAAACTGCTACATACTCCGCAATATCCTTCTTCATTCCGGTCCACCAGAAAGTATTCTTCAAATCCAAATACATCTTGGTATTCCCTGGGTGAATCGAGTACGGTGAATCATGGGCTTCTTGCAAAATCAACTTCCTGATCTCCGGATCATTTGGCACATATACACGGTCCTCGAACCATAAGGTATCGTGCTCATCCTCACGAAATCCCTTGGCTTTTCCTTTGCTCATCTTCTCCTTTATCTCTTCAATCTCCTTGTCTGCCTTCTGAGCTTCTCTGATCCTTTCCATCAAGGTAGACTGAATCTCCAATGTCGCTAAATAGCCTCTTGGGACTATCTCCAAACATAGCTCGCGAAGGTCCTCGGCTAACTCCTGAGGTAATTCTCCTGTCATGAGGGTGTTGACATGACTCTTGCGGCTCAACGCGTCTGCTACTACGTTAGCCTTTCCAGGGTGATAATGCAATCTCATATCATAATCTTTAATGAGCTCCAACCATCTCCTCTGTCTGAGATTTAACTCCTTCTGCGTGAAAATGTACTTCAAACTCTTGTGATCCGTGTACACCTCACAATGGTTTCCGATGAGAAAATGTCTCCATGTCTTCAATGCATGCACCACGGCTGCTAATTCCAAATCATGCGTAGCATAATTCTTCTCATGGGGTTTAAGTTGTCGTGAAGCATACGACACAACTCTTCCTTCCTGCATAAGCACTGCTCCAAGTCCTCGACGAGAAGCGTCGCAATAAACTTCATAATCCTTGCGTTGATCTGGCAGAATCAACACTGGTGATGTAACCAATCGTTTCTTCAACTCTTGGAAACTAGCTTCACATTCCTCAGTCCAATTGAATTTGGTGTCCTTCTTCAATAGCTCAGTCATGGGCTTAGCAATCCTTGAGAAATTCTCGATAAATCTCCGGTAGTATCCTGCAAGTCCAAGAAAACTCCGGATTTCTCCAACTGTCGTGGGTGATTCCCAACTTGTCACTGTGTCAACCTTGGCAGGGTCTACTGCTATTCCTTCTCCAGAAATAACATGTCCAAGGAATCCAACTTCCTTCAACCAAAACTCACATTTGCTGAACTTGGCATATAATTGATGTTCTCTGAGCTTCTCAAGTACCAATCGTAAATGCTCCTCATGCTCTTCTTCATCCTTGGAAAAGATTAAAATATCATCAATGAACACCACGACGAACTTATCCAAAAACTCCATAAACACTTTGTTCATCAGGTTCATGAAATAGGCAGGTGCGTTAGTCAGTCCAAATGACATAACGGTATACTCATACAATCCATATCTGGTGGTAAATGCCGTCTTGGGTATATCCTGCTCTCGAATCTTTAACTGATGGTACCCTGATCGTAGATCGATATTGGAAAATACTTTAGCTCCTTGCAAGCGGTCAAACAAATCATTTATCATCGGCAGTGGGTACTTGTTTTTGATGGTCACTTCATTCAATCCTCGGTAATCAACAACCATCCTCAGCGATCCATCTTTCTTCTCCACTAGAAGTACTGGTGATCCCCAAGGTGACGAACTTGGGCGAATATAGCCTTTATCCAGTAACTCCTTGATCTGCTTCTTAATTTCCTCCAAATCCTTTGCGGGCATCCTGTACGGTCTCTTAGATATTGGCCCTGTGCCTGGCAAAAGTTCAATCAAAAACTCAATGTCTCTATCTGGTGGCATGCCTGGCAACTCTTCTGGAAATACATCCGGATAATCCTTCACCACTGGTACTTCCTCCTGTACAACTCCTGATAAGGAATTCACTTGAGTCCTCTTCGGCATATGCCGGGATACATACTTGATCCTTTTTCCTTCCGGGGTGGTAAGCAAAATCGTCTTGCTGGCACAATCGATGTTTCCTCCATACAACGATAGCCAATCCATTCCCAAAATCACATCCAAACCTTGCGATTCCAAAACAATGAGGTCTGAGGGGAAAACATGCCTACCAATGGCCAACGGTATCTGAAAACATCCTTGGGTGGCCATATACTCTGCTCCTGGCGAGGTTACTAACATGGGGCTTTTGAGAACTTGGGTGGACATCTTAAACTTGTTTACGAATCCCCTTGATATGTATGAATGCGATGCACCAGTATCGAAAAGAACGGTTGCAGTAAATGACTTAACCAAAAACTTACCTATTACTGCATCAGGCTGAGCTTCAACCTCCTCCACGCTCACGTGGTTCACATGTCCTTTGTTGAACGGGTTCGGCTTCTTCCCAGAGCTTCCATTGCCATTTCCATTTTGGGCTTCGGGACAATCAGTAGCATAATGTCCCGTCTTCTGGCACTTGAAACAAGTAATGTGACTTAGATCTCTCTTGGTTGGGGTAGATGGGTTGGTGCGGCTCTGTCCGTTTCCTCCTCCATTCCCATTACCATTCTTGGAGCCATTATGGTTGTGCGAACTACCTCCTCCATGGGTATGCTGAAACTGTCCTCCCGGCTTCGGGGTAAATCGTGGCTTCTGCTGGGCTCCAGAATTGTACTTCCCTTGTCCATACTTACTCTTACGGTTTTCAATCTGCTGTTGCTTCCCTTCAATCATGAGAGCTCTATCTACCAACTCCTGGTAGTTGTTGAAAGTTGCTACCATCAACTGCATGCTCAGTTCATCATTCATCCTTCCAAAAACTTCTCCTGCTTGGCTGCATCTGTAGCAACGTCATCTGGTGCATAACGTGCTAACTTACTGAAATCCTCCACATACTGGCCTACGGTGCGTCCTCCTTTGCGTAGGTTGCGAAACTCACGCTTCTTCATAGCCATAGCTCCTGCTGAAACATGGGCTGTACGGAAAGCTTGCTGAAACTGGTCCCATGTGACAGTGTCAATAGGGTGCGTGGCTGTATAATTCTCCCACCATGATGCTGCGGGTCCATCAAGCTGATGTGCGGCAAAACGCACTCTTTCCGCATCTATGCATCCTGCAGTGGTCAACTCCCTTCCAACTTTGCGGAGCCAATCATCTGCAACAATCGGCTCGGTGCTACTGGAAAACACCGGCGGGTTTAGCCTTAAGAAACGGGCTAAGTGATCAACAGGTGGTGGTGGCGGTGGGTTGTTGTTGTTGTTGTTGTTGCCTTGGTTCTGAACTAACACTTGCATCAGGGCATTCTGTTGCTGAATCAACTGGGTGATCTCTGGCGGGAAAACAAATCCGGTGTCGCGTCTCGGAGGCATCTGATAGGTTTAGAAAAGATGAGAGTTAAGAATAGAATGAGGTCTAGAGAGAAAACACTACCCATATGCTCATGAGACAAATTCAATCAATATCACTCAATCAATCCAAACAAGGCAAAACAATCGATCTAACTAGCGTTACAAAGTGCTTGAACTATACTATTAAATGGGGGAAAACTACTACTGATATGGTGGTCTACTAGAAATTCTGATCCGTTGAAGACTCCATGATGTCTGCTCCAGCTTCATCAATCCATTCGTCTTCACTTGGTTCCGGGTCGGTGTCGTCGATGATGATGTAGTTATCCGGACAAGTGCATTCGTCGACTTCTGCTTTTGGCACTGGATTTCCCACGAATGCTCCAATCTTATTCTCCAGGTCATCAATCTTCCCTACTAGTGCGTTGATTTCCTCCAAGTAATCTTCGCGTGTAGCCTTGAGTTCTTCTTGGAGTTCCTTGATCTTCGTTAATGCCTTCTTCAGTTCTTCCTTGTCCGTGCACATTTGATTCTCCTGGCGTCGAATATGTTGGTTCTGCTCCTGGATGAAAGCTGCAATTGATCCATCCTTCTTGGTCTTGATCATCTCCCATTGCGCGTCTCGACGTCCACAAATCTGATAAATTGTATCCTTAAGCTCCTGGTGATAGACTTCTCCAATGCGTCCCATGGCGATGTGTGCGGCCATGCTCTTCCCTAAACTCCAAGTTGGTGCTTCGAAAACCAATCTCATGGGTTCCGTAATTGGCACAAACGTCCTTCCTGGAATGATAACTTGAATCTTCCAGCTCTCCTCTTCAGGTAATGTGGCGTTGTAGGTTCCGGTGACGCTTGGTATTCCTATGTTCAAGTACTTGGTGACTTCCTTCAAGTGTCGACCAAACGGCGTGTCTTCATCTGGTTGCATGAACTTGCTCCTTGCATTCGCCATTCCTAAAAGAGTAGAAAGTGGAGAGGGGTCAGAAATGAGAAGAGAGAAGCTTTCTAGGGCTTAAGCTTAGTGGTCGTGTCCTACAGTCAGCGTGTGCTCTGATACCAACTTTGTAGCGACCAGACCTCAAATGGCCTGTGCTGCTGTGCACCAGTGTCATCCCTGGATCAGTAATGCTGACACGCACAGTACAAATGGAGGATTTATAACAGAGTAGCAATCACACACTTATTACATCGAATATCTCCAAAGAGATTAAGTATGAAAACATGGCTTAAGGCCATCTAATAACGATAACAGCGGAAGACTTGGAAGATAAGTGAGTCCATCAACTCCAGCGGCATCACTGAGTATAAGACCACGACCTAAGGCACCTTACTCGTCGTCTGAAAAGTCTGCAACATGAAACGTTGCAGCCCGAAAACGGGTCAGCACATAGAATATGCTGGCAATGTAACACATAGAGAACAATGAACAATAATAATGCTATACTACATGCATTTATGGCTGGTGGAAAGCTCTATGGTTACAGTTTTTGCGAAAAGCCAATTTTATCCTACTTCAAAAGGAATAAATTTTATTTAACTATCATGGTGGTTGAAACATTGAGAAGGTACCTCCAACTCAATCCCAATTAAGTATCATCATTACCCAACAAAATTAATTATAAGTATCACGGTGATGAGATTCAAATGATAATCCAGGTACTAGATACTCAAGTTGTCCATAACCGGGGACACGGCTAACCATGATTAGTTTGTACACTCTGCAGAGGTTTGCGCACTTTTTCCCACAAGACTCGATCGCCTCCGCTTGATTCTCGCACTGCATGATGTTTGAGAAACGGATGACCGAGACACAGTCTTTCAGAAACAATCACTCTTTACTCTGGATGGACCGGTACACCTACTTTCCCCTACATCTGCTAGTCCACCTCTTCAAGAGATCCTGTAACCTACTCAGCTATGCTAGAGCCCATAATAGCTTGTGGCTGCACACGGAAGTTTCTAGCATGAATAATCTTATGATCCCTTTGAGCCTGGGTGGCGGACCTTATACATACAGACAACACTGGGTTCTCCAGGTGCCTCAATCCACCCAGATGTGAGTTTTAGTTGCCACCTTAAGTTGAACCATTATTAACAATCTCACATCTGTCATGAATATCACTCAAACCCAATCCACGTCTACGAGCATAGCATGGCAATAATAAAGCAACGTAGAAGTAACTCCCAAGGGTTTGATAAAGAAACAGGTAATAGGTACTACCTCAACTACTTCCCAATACCCACCATTTAATTAGATCCTAATCATGCAAGTGTTTGAGGAAATAGATCTAATGCAAATAAAACTGGGTATGAACGGGGTATGATCAAAGTGTTACTTGCCTTGCTGATGATCCGCAAAACCTAACGAATCGAAGTAACAAGCGGCACACTCCGGGTACTCTATCGCAAACAAACAAGCATACAATCAGTACTCATCTAATGCACAGGTAAAACTCGAATGAAAGATCCAACCAGAAAGTTCAGCTTAAGAACTCCGGTTTGCAAAAAGAATCAACTCGAAAGAAGCAACGAAAGTCAAACGGCGAAAGAAAGAAACTTCGTTTGGTAATCTGGATCTAGGTCAAATTTTACTCTAGCAAAAACTTGTTTGAGTAGGTTAAACGGAAAGAGAATTTCGAGACGAAACTCTAGGCGCTTGAATCGCCTGATTCCGATAAACGAGCGAGAAGTTAAACAGAATCGAAGATTCGATCAGAAATCGAATCTGAGAAAATAATGAGAAAATCCGACGAAAAAGAAAAACGGACGAACGGTTAAATAACGGACGTTCGTTAACAGAGAAAAACCGACGAACGCGTTCGTTAAAACGAACGGTTCGGTGAACGCTCGCAAAATAATAAAACCGACAAAGTCAACGGCGGCGGGCATACCTCGTCGGGCTCCGGCGAGGGGCTCCGGCGGGGCGGCGAACTCGGGCGGCGGGGCGCGGGGCTCGGCAAGGGGCGGGCGAGGGCGAGGGCGGCGGCGGCGCTGGCCACGGCGGCGGCGGCGGGGCGTGTTGTGGGCGGTGGCGATGAGGGGCTCCGGCGGCGGCGGTGGTGAGGAAAGAGAGGGGGGGTGGTATTTAAGGAGGGGGGGTGCGGCGGCTTGGGGAAGGGGTCGGGCGAGGGGAGGCGTGCGGCGGCCGGATTCGGTCATGGCGGCGGCGAGCTCCCGTGCGGGAAGAGGAAGGCGCGAGGCGGGCCGTCGGCTGGGCCTTTGGCCCAGTCGGCGCGCGGGCGTTTTTTCTTTTTTTTTTAAGTTCCACGGAAAATATTGCATAGAAAAATAAATAAAAATCAGAAAAATATGAAATAAATTTTCCCCGTCAAGTTAGAAAATCTAGAATAGGGTGAACATTTTTAAAAATCAAAAATAAATATTTTTAAAACATGCAATATTTTTAATGCAATAAAAATTGCAAATAAAATCAAAATAAATTCCAAATAATGATTTTAACATTTTTCCTCCAGTATTACAATTGTTTTGGAGAAGTCATATTTTCTCCTCTCGTTTATTTAAAATGAAATATTTTTCCGGAGAGAAAAATAAGTAAAACCACAATCCTCGTTGGAAAATCAAATTTGAAAAATTCGAGAAAATCCCCAACTCTCTCCGAGGGTCCTTGAGTTGCTTAGGATTTATCGAGGATTTGTCAAAATGCAACAAAACATGATATGCAATGATGATCTATGTATAACATTCCAAATTGAAAATTTGGGATGTTACAGAACTTCTTCTCGCTCGACCGATCAAGTACCGAATGTACGGCACATCCGAGTTCTGCACACGTTCAGCTCGATGACGTCCCTCGTCCTCTTGATCCAGCAAGATGTCGAGGAAGTATACGAGTTTTGTCAGCACGACGGCATGGTGACGGTGATGGTTAAGTGATCCATGCAGGGCTTCACCTAAGCACTACGAAGATATGACCGACGGCGTAAACTGTCGAGGGGGACGCCGCACACGGCTAACAATTGATGTTGTATGTGCTAGGGGTGCCCCCCACATATATGTAAGTGGGGGGAGGAGGCAGCAAAGGAAGCGCCCAAGTAGGCTGAATCCTACTTGAGGCCTTCGTATGGCAGGCGCCCCCCTTTCCTTCTCTGCCGGAGGGGGAAGGAAAGAGAGGAGGAGAGGGAAGGAAGGGGGATCCTATTCCCTCTTTTTCCGTTCCATTCCCCTCCTTCCTTCTCCTTCTTCGCCGGCCCATATGGGGGGTGCACCATCCCCTTGTGGCTGGTGCGTTTCCCCTCTTGGCCCATAAGGCTCGTATCTTTTGCCGGGGGTGTTCGGAACCCCTTCCGGTGACCCGATATGTACCCGGTACCCTCCGGAACACTTCCGATGTCCGAATACTATCGTCCTATATATCAATCTTTACCCCTCGACCATTTCAAGACTCCTCGTCATGTTTGTGATCTCATCCGTGACTCCGAACAACATTCGGTCACCAAATCACATAACTCATATAATACAATATCGTCATCGAACGTTAAGCGTGCGGACCCTACGGGTTCGAGAACTATGTAGACATGACCGAGACACCTCTCCGGTTAATAACCAATAGCGGAACCTGGATGCTCATACTGGCTCCTACATATTCTATGAAGATCTTTATTGGTCGAACCGTTATGACAACATACGTTATTCCCTTTGTCCATCTGTATGTTACTTGCCCGAGATTCGATCATCAGTATCTTCATACCTAGTTCAATCTCTGAAGGAAATATGCCCTAGAGGCAATAATAAAGTTGTTATTTATATTTCCTTATATCATGATAAATGTTTATTATTCATGCTAGAATTGTATTAACCGGAAACTTAGTACATGTGTGAATACATAGACAAAATAGAGTATCCCTAGTATACCTCTACTTGACTAGCTCGTTAATCAAAGATGGTTAAGTTTCCTGACCATGGGCATGTGTTGTCATTTGATGAACGGGATCACATCATTAGAGAATGATGTGATGGACAAGACCCATCCGTTAGCGTAGCATAATGATCGTTAAGTTTTATTGCTATTGCTTTCTTCATGACTAATACATATTCCTCTGACTATGAGATTATGCAACTCCCGGATACTGGAGGAACACCTTGTGTGCTACCAAATGTCACAACGTAACTAGGTGATTATAAAGATGCTCTACAGGTGTCTCCAAAGGTGTCTATTGGGTTGGCATAGATCGAGATTAAGATTTGTCACTCCGAGTATCGGAGAGGTATCTCTGAGCCCTCTCGGTAATGCACATCACTATAAGCCTTGCAAGCAATGTGACTGATGGGTTAGTTACGGGATGATGCATTACGGAACGAGTAAAGAGACTTGCCGGTAACAAGATTGAACTAGGTATAAGGATACCGACGATCAAATCTCGGGCAAGTAACATACCGATGACAAAGGGAATAACGTATGTTGTTATTGCGGTTTGACCGATAAAGATCTTCATAGAATATGTAGGAACCAATATGAGCATCCAGGTTCCACTGTTGGTTATTGACCGGAGATGTGTCCCAGTCAGGTCTACATAGTTCTCGAACCCGTAGGGTCCACATGCTTAACGTTCGATGACGATTTGTATTATGAGTTATGTGTTTTGGTCACCAAAGATTGTTCGGAGTCCCGGATGAGATCACGGACATGACGAGGAGTCTCGACATGGTCAAGAGGTAAAGATTGATATATTGGATGATAGTATTTGGACACCGGAATGGTTTCAGAATGTTTCGTATATTTATCGGAGTATCGAGGGGTTACCGGAACCCCCCGGGGAAGTAATGGGCCTTCATGGGCCATAGGGGAGAAAGAGAGGGGAGCCCATAGGGTGGCACCCCCCCCCAAGGGAGTCCGAATTGGACAAGGGGGAAGGGGGCGCGTCCCCCTTTCCTCTTTGCCTCTCCCTCTTCGTCTCCTTCCCTTTTTCCCTCCGATGAGAAAGGAAAAAGATGGGGGGGGGGAATCTTAGTAGGAGTGGAGTCCTAGTAGGACTCCGCCCTTGGCGCACCCCCTTGGTGTCCGGCCTCCTCCTCCCCTCCTTTATATACGCGGGCAGGGGGGCACCCCAAAGAACAATAGTTATTCTCTTAGCCGTGTGCGGTGCCCCCCTCCACAGTTTACTCCTCCGGTCATAGCGTCGTAGTGCTTAGGCGAAGCCCTGCACGGATCACATCACCATCACCGTCACCACGCCGTCATGCTGACGAAACTCTCCCTCGACCCTCTGCTAGATCAAGAGTTCGAGGGACGTCATCGAGCTGAACGTGTGCTGAACTCGGAGGTGCCGTACGTTCGGTACTAGATCGGTTGGATCGTGAAGACGGTCAACTACATCAACCGCGTTAATCTAACGCTTCCACTTTCGGTCTACGAGGGTACGTAGACACAGTCTCCCACTCTCGTTGCTATGCATCTGCTAGATAGATCTTGCGTGATCGTAGGAATTTTTTTGAAATTGCATGCTACGTTCCCCAACAGTGGCATCCGAGCCAGGTCTATGCGTAGATGATATGCACGAGTAGAACACAAAGAGTTGTGGGCGATAATAGTCATACTACTTACCACTAACGTCTTAATTTGATTCGGCGGTATTGTTGGATGAAGCGGCCCGGACCAACCTTACATGACCACGTTCATGAGACCGGTTCCATCGACATACATGCAACTTGTTTTGCATAAAGGTGGCTGCTGGGTGCCTGTTTCTCCAACTTTTGTTGATTCGAATTTGACTACGGCCGGTCCTTGTTGAAGGTTAAAACAGCACACTTGACAAAAAATCAGCATGGATTTGATGCGTAGGTAAGAATGGTTCTTGCTAGAAGACCATAGCAGCCACGTAAAACTTGCAACAACAAAGTAGAGGACGTCTAACTTGTTTTTGCAGGGCATGTTGTGATGTGATATGGTCAAGGCAAGATGCTATATTTTATTGTATGAGATGATCATGTTTTGTAACCGAGTTATCGGCAACTGGCAGGAGCCATATGGTTGTCGCTTTATTGTATGCAATGCAATCGCCCTGTAATTGCTTTACTTTGTCACTAAGAGGTAGCAATAGTCGTAGAAGCAATAGTTGGCGAGACGACAACGATGCTATGATGGAGATCAAGGTGTCGCACCGGTGACGATGGTGATCATGATGGTGCTTCAGAGATGGAGATCACGAGCACAAGATGATGATGGCCATATCATATCACTTATATTGATTGCATGTGATGTTTATCTTTTATGCATCTTATCTTGCTTTGATTGACGGTAGCATTATAAGATGATCTCTCACTAAATTTCAATATAAAAGTGTTCTCCCTGAGTAGCTTTATTGTATGGAATGCAATCACCATGTAATTACTTTACTTTATCACTATGCGGCAGCGATAGTTGTAGAAGCAATAGTTGGCGAGACGATAACGACGCTACAATGGAGATCAAGGTGTCAAGCCGGTGATGATGGAGATCATGACGGTGCTTGATGGAGATCAAAGGCACAAGATGATGATGGCCATATCATGTCACATATTTTGATTGCATGTGATGTTTATCTTTTATGCATCTTATTTTTCTTAGTACAACGGTAACATTATAAGATGATCCCTCACTAAATTCCAAGGTATAAGTGTTCTCCCTGAGTATGCACCGTTGTTACAGTTCGTCGTGCCGAGACACCACGTGATGATCGGGTGTGATAAGCTCTACGTTCACATACAACGGGTGCAAGACAGTTTTGCACGTGCAGAATACTCGGGTTAAACTTGACGAGCCTAGCATATGCAGATATGGCCTAGGAACACTGAGACCGAAAGGTTAAACGTGAATCATATAGTAGATATGATCAACATAGAGATGTTCACCATTGAAAACTACTCCATCTCACCTGATGATCGGACATGGTTTAGTTGATATGGATCAAGTGATCATTTAGGTTACTCAAGGGATGTCTATCTAAGTGGGAATTCTTTAGTAATATGATTAATTGAATTTAAATTTATCATGAACTTAGTCCTGATAGTTTTTGCATATCTATGTTGTTGTAGATCAATGGCCCGTGCTACCGTTCCCTTGAATTTTAATGCTTTCCTAAAGAAAGCTAAGTTGAAAGATGATGGTAGCAACTACACGGACTGGGTCCGTAACTTGAGGATTATCCTCATTGCTGCACAGAAGAATTACGTCCTGGAAGCACCGCTAGGTGCAAGGCCTGCTGCAGGAGCAACTCCGGACGTTATGAACGTCTGGCATGCTAAATCTGATGACTACTCGATAGTTTAGTGTGCCATGCTTTACGACTTAGAATCGGGACTTCAAAGACGTTTTGAACATCATGGAGCATATGAGATGTTCCAGGAGTTGAAGTTAATATTTCAAGCAAATGCCTGAGCTGAGAGATATGAAGTCTCCAACAAGTTCTATAGCTGCAAGATGGAGGAGAACAGTTCTGTCAGTGAACACATACTCAGAATGTCTGGGTACCATAACCACTTGACTCAACTGGGAGTTAATCTTACTGATGATAGTGTCATTGACAAAGTTCTTCAATCACTGCCACCAAGCTATTAAAACTTCGTGATGAACTATAACATGCAAGGGATGAAAAAGACAATTCGCAAGCTCTTCGCAATGCTTAAGGCTGCGGAGGTAGAAATCAAGAAGGAGCATCAAGTGTTGATGGTTAACAATACCACTAGTTTCAAGAAAAAGGGCAAAGGGAAGAAGGGTAACTTCAAGAAGAATAGCAAGCAAGTTGCTGCTCTCGGGAAGAAGCCCAAGTCTGGACCTAAGCCAGAAACTGAGTGCTTCTATTGCAAAGGGACTGGTCACTCGAAGCGGAACTGCCCCAAGTATTTGGCGGATAAGAAGGATGGCAAAGTGAAAGGTATATTTGATATACATGTTATTGATGTGTACCTTACTAATGCTCGTAGTAGCGCCTAGGTATTTGATACTGGTTCTGTTGCTCATATTTGCAACTCAAAACAGGGGCTAAGGATTAAACGAAGATTGGCTAAGGACGAGGTGAGATGCGCATCGCAAATGGTTCCAATGTCGATGTGATTGTCGTCGGCGCGCTACCTCTACATCTACCTTCGGGATTAGTTTTAGACCTAAATAATTGTTATTTGGTGCCAGCGTTGATCATGAACACTATATCTGGATCTTGTTTGATGCGAGACGGTTATTCATTTCAATCAGAGAATAATGGTTGTTCTATTTATATGAGTAATATCTTTTATGGTCATGCACCCTTGATGAGTGGTCTATTTTTGTTGAATCTCGATCGCGGTGATACACATTTTTATAATATTGATGCCAAAAGATGCAAAGTTAATAATGATAGTGCAACTTATTTGTGGCACTGCCGTTTAGGTAATATTGGTGTAAAGCGCATGAAGAAACTCCATGATGATGGGCTTTTGGAATCACTTGATGCTTCCGAACCATGCCGCATGGGCAAGATGACTAATACTCCGTTCTCCGGAACAATGGAGCGAGCCACTGACTTATTGGAAATTATACATACTGATGTATGCGGTCCGATGAGTGTTGAGGCTCGCGGCGGGTATCATTATTTTCTAACCTTCACAGATGATTTGAGCTGATATGGGTATATGTACTTAATGAAACATATGTCTGAAACATTTGAAAAGTTCAAAGAATTTCAGAGTGAAGTGGAAAATCATCATAACAAGAAAATAAAGTTTCTACGATCTGATC
Organism: Triticum aestivum; assembly: GCF_018294505.1. Classification (NCBI taxonomy): domain Eukaryota; kingdom Viridiplantae; phylum Streptophyta; class Magnoliopsida; order Poales; family Poaceae; genus Triticum; species Triticum aestivum. Next base: position 418,420,110 of record NC_057814.1, on the reverse strand, counting down.
ACGGAGGCGAATATTTGAGTTACGAGTTTGATCTTCATTTGAAACAACGTGGAATAGTTTCGCAACTCACGCCACCTGGAACACCATAGCGTAATGGGGTGTTCGAACGTCTTAACCGTACTTTATTAGATATGGTGCAATCTATGATGTCTCTTACCGATTTACCACTATCGTTTTGGGGTTATGCTTTAGAGACAGCTGCATTCACATTAAATAGGGCACTATCTAAGTCTGTTAAGACAACACCATATGAACTGTGGTTTGCCAAGAAACCTAAGCTCTCGTTTCTTAAAGTTTGGGGTTGCGATACTTATGTGAAAAAGCTTCAGATGGATAATCTCGAACCCAAATCGGAGAAGTGCGTCTTCATAGGATTGACGGAAATATGCCCTAGAGGCAATAATAAAGTTATTATTTATTTCCTTATATCATGATAAATGTTTATTATTCATGCTAGAATTGTATTAACCGGAAACATAATACATGTGTGAATACATAGACAAACAGAGTGTCACTAGTATGCCTCTACTTGACTAGCTCGTTAATCGAAGATGGTTATGTTTCGTAACCATAGACATGAGTTGTCATTTGATTAACGGGATCACACCATTAGGAGAATGATGTGATTGACTTGACCCATTCCGTTAGCTCAGCACTTGATCATTTAGTATGTTGCTATTGCTTTCTTCATGACTTATACATGTTCCTATGACTATGAGATTATGCAACTCCCGTTTACCGGAGGAACACTTTGTGTGCTACCAAACGTCACAACGTAACTGGGTGATTATAAAGGTGCTCTACAGGTGTCTCCGAAGGTACTTGTTGGGTTGGCGTATTTCAAGATTAGGATTTGTCACTCCGATTGTCGGAGAGGTATCTCTGGGCCCACTCGGTAATGCACATCACTTAAGCCTTGCAAGCATTGCAACTAAAGTGTTAGTTGCGGATGATGTATTACGGAACGAGTAAAGAGACTTGCCGGTAACGAGATTGAACTAGGTATTGAGATACCGACGATCGAATCTCGGACAAGTAACATACCGATGACAAAGGGAACAACGTATGTTGTTATGCGGTTTGACCGATAAAGATCTTCGTAGAATATGTGGGAGCCAATATGAGCATCCAGGTTCCGCTATTGGTTATTGATCGGAGACGTGTCTCGGTCATGTCTACATAGTTCTCGAACCCGTAGGGTCCGCACGCTTAAAGTTCGATGACGGTTATATTATGAGTTTATGTGATTTGATGTACCGAAGGTATTTCGGAGTCCCGGATGTGATCACGGACATGACGAGGAGTCTCAAAATGGTCGAGCCATGAAGATTGATATATTGGACGACTATATTCGGACACCGGAATGGTTCTGGGGGTTATCGGATATATACCGGAGTGCCGGGGGGTTACCGGAACCCCCCGGAGGTTATTGGGCCTCATGGGCCCAAGTGGTGGAAGAGGAGAGGCGGCCAAGGGGCAGCCGCACGTCCCTCCCCCCAAGTCCGAATTGGACAAGGAGGGGGGCGGCGCCCCCCTTTCCTTTCCCCTCTCTCTCTCCTTCCCTCTCCTCTCCTACTCCAACATGGAGGGGGGGAGTCCTACTCCCGGTGGGAGTAGGACTCCTCATGGGGCACGCCAAGGGTGGCCGGCCCCCTCCCCTCCTCCACTCCTTTATATACGAGGAGGGAGGCACCCCCTAGAGACACAACAATTGATCCCTTGGATCTCTTAGCCGTGTGCGGTGCCCCCCTCCACCATAATCCACCTCGGTCATATCGTAGTGGTGCTTAGGCGAAGCCCTGCGTCGGTAGAACATCGTCATCGTCACCACGCCGTCGTGCTGACGGAACTCTCCCTCAAAGCTCGGCTGGATCGGAGTTCGAGGGACGTCATCGAGTTGAACATGTGCTGAACTCGGAGGTGCCGTGCGTTCGGTACTTGATCGGTCGGATCGTGAAGACGTACGACTACATCAACCGTGTTGTGCTAACGCTTCCGCTTTCGATCTACGAGGATACGTGGACACACTCTCCCTCTCATTGCTATGCATCACCATGATCCTATGTGTGCGTAGGATTTTTTTTGAAATTACTACGTTCCCCAACAGTGGCATCCGAGCCTGGTTTTATGCGTTGATGTTATATGCACGAGTAGAACACAAGTGAGTTGTGGGCGATACAAGTCATACTGCTTACCAGCATGTCATACTTTGGTTCGGCGGTATTGTTGGATGAAGCGGCCCGGACCGACATTACGCGTACGCTTACGCGAGACTGGTTCTACCGACGTGCTTTGCACACAGGTGGCTGGCGGGTGTGAGTTTCTCCAACTTTAGTTGAACCGAGTATGGCTACGCCCGGTCCTTGAGAAGGTTAAAACAGCACTAACTTGACGAACTATCGTTGTGGTTTTGATGCGTAGGTAAGAACGGTTCTTGCTCAGCCCGTAGCAGCCACGTAAAACTTGCAACAACAAAGTAGAGGACGTCTAACTTGTTTTTGCAGGGCATGTTGTGATGTGATATGGTCAAGGCAAGATGCTATATTTTATTGTATGAGATGATCATGTTTTGTAACCGAGTTATCGGCAACTGGCAGGAGCCATATGGTTGTCACTTTATTGTATGCAATGCAATCGCCCTGTAATTGCTTTACTTTATCACTAAGCGGTAGCGATAGTCGTAGAAGCAATAGTTGGCGAGACGACAACGATGCTACGATGGAGATCAAGGTGTCGCGCCGGTGACGATGGTGATCATGATGGTGCTTCGGAGATGGAGATCACAAGCACAAGATGATGATGGCCATATCATATCACTTATATTGATTGCATGTGATGTTTATCTTTTATGCATCTTATCTTGCTTTGATTGACGGTAGCATTATAAGATGATCTCTCACTAAATTTCAAGATAAAAGTGTTCTCCCTGAGTATGCACCGTTGCCAAAGTTCGTCGTGCCCAGACACCACGTGATGATCGGGTGTGATAAGCTCTACGTCCATCTACAACGGGTGCAAGCCAGTTTTGCACACGCAGAATACTCAGGTTAAACTTGACGAGCCTAGCATATGCAGATATGGCCTCGGAACACTGAGACCGAAAGGTCGAGCGTGAATCATATAGTAGATATGATCAACATAGTGATGTTCACCATTGAAAACTACTCCATTTCACGTGATGATCGGTTATGGTTTAGTTGATTTGGATCACGTGATCACTTAGATGATTAGAGGGATGTCTATCTAAGTGGGAGTTCTTAAGTAATATGATTAATTGAACTTAAATTTATCATGAACTTAGTACCTGATAGTATTTTGCATGTCTATGTTGTTGTAGATAGATGGCTCGTGCTGTTGTTCCGTTGAATTTTAATGCGTTCCTTGAGAAAGCAAAGTTGAAAGATGATGGTAGCAATTACACGGACTGGGTCCGTAACTTGAGGATTATCCTCATTGCTGCACAGAAGAATTACGTCCTGGAAGCACCGCTAGGTGCCAAACCTGCTGCAGGAGCAACACCAGATGTTATGAACGTCTGGCAGAGCAAAGCTGATGACTACTCGATAGTTCAGTGTGCCATGCTTTACGGCTTAGAACCGGGACTTCAACGACGTTTTGAACGTCATGGAGCATATGAGATGTTCCAGGAGTTGAAGTTAATATTTCAAGCAAATGCCCGGATTGAGAGATATGAAGTCTCCAATAAGTTCTACAGCTGCAAGATGGAGGAGAATAGTTCTGTCAGTGAGCATATACTCAGAATGTCTGGGTATAACAATCACTTGATTCAACTGGGAGTTAATCTTCCGGATGATAGCGTCATTGACAGAATTCTTCAATCACTGCCTCCAAGCTACAAGAGCTTTGTGATGAACTATAACATGCAAGGGATGGATAAGACGATTCCCGAGCTCTTCGCAATGCTAAAGGCTGCGGAGGTAGAAATCAAGAAGGAGCATCAAGTGTTGATGGTCAATAAGACCACCAATTTCAAGAAAAAGGGCAAAGGGAAGAAAAGGGGGAACTTCAAGAAGAACAGCAAACAAGTTCCTGCTCAAGAGAAGAAACCCAAGTCTGGACCTAAGCCTGAGACTGAGTGCTTTTACTGCAAGCAGACTGGTCACTGGAAGCGGAACTGCCCCAAGTATTTGGCGGATAAGAAGGATGGCAAGGTGAATAAAGGTATATGTGATATACATGTTATTGATGTGTACCTTACTAGAGCTCACAGTAGCACCTTGGTATTTGATACTGGTTCTGTTGCTAATATTTGCAACTCGAAACAGGGACTACGGATTAAGCGGACACTGGCTAAGGATGAGGTGACGATGCGCGTGGGAAACGGTTCCAAAGTCGATGTGATCGTCGTCGGCACGCTAGCTCTACATCTACCTTCGGGATTATTATTAGACCTAAATAATTGTTATTTGGTGCCAGCGTTGAGCGTGAACATTATATCTGGATCTTGTTTGATGCGAGACGGTTATTCATTTAAATCAGAGAATAATGGTTGTTCTATTTATATGAGTAATATCTTTTATGGTCATGCACCCTTGAAGAGTGGTCTATTTTTGATGAATCTCGATAGTAGTGATACACATATTCATAATGTTGAAGCCAAAAGATGCAGAGTTGATAATGATAGTGCAACTTATTTGTGGCACTGTCGTTTGGGTCATATTGGTGTAAAGCGCATGAAGAAACTCCATACTGATGGACTTTTGGAATCACTTGATTATGAATCACTTGGTACTTGCGAACCATGCCTCATGGGCAAGATGACTAAAACGCGTTGTCCGGAACTATGGAGCGAGCAACTGATTTGTTGGAGATCACACATACTAATGTATGTGGTCCAATGAATGTTGAGGCTCGCGGCGGGTATCGTTATTTTCTCACCTTCACAGATGATTTAAGCAGATATGGGTATATGTACTTAATGAAACATAAGTCTGAAACATTTGAAAAGTTCAAAGAATTTCAGAGTGAAGTTGAAAATCATCGTAACAAGAAAATAAAGTTTCTCCGATCTGATCGTGGAGGTGAATATTTGAGTTACGAGTTTGGTCTACATTTGAAACAATGCGGAATAGTTTCGCAACTCACGCCACCCGGAACACCACAGCGTAATGGTGTGTCTGAACGTTGTAATCGTACTTTACTAGATATTGTGCGATCTATGATGTCTCTTACTGATTTACCGCTATCGTTTTGGGGTTATGCTTTAGAGACGACTGCATTCACGTTAAATAGGGCACCATCAAAATCCGTTGAAATGACGCCTTATGAACTGTGGTTTGGCAAGAAACCAAAGTTGTCGTTTCTTAAAGTTTGGGGCTGCGATGCTTATGTGAAAAAGCTTCAACCTGATAAGCTCGAACCCAAATCGGAGAAATGTGTCTTCATAGGATACCCAAAGGAAACTGCTGGGTACACCTTCTATCACAAATCCGAAGGCAAGACATTCGTTGCCAAGAATGGGTCCTTTCTAGAGAAGGAGTTTCTCTCGAAAGAAGTGAGTGGGAGGAAAGTAGAACTTGATGAGGTAACTGTACCTGCTCCCTTATTGGAAAGTAGTTCATCATAGAAACCGGTTCCTGTGACGTCTATACCAATTAATGAGGAAGTTAATGATGATGATCATGAAACTTCAGATCAAGTTGTTACTGAACCTCGTAGGTCAACCAGAGTAAGATCCGCACCAGAGTGGTACAGTAATCCTGTTCTGGAGGTTATGTTACTAGACCATGACGAACCTACGAACTATGAAGAAGCGATGGTGAGCCCAGATTCCGCAAAATGGCTTGAGGCCATGAAATCTGAGATGGGATCCATGTATGAGAACAAAGTGTGGACTTTGGTTGACTTGCCCAATGATCGGCAGGCCATCGAGAATAAATGAATCTTCAAGAAGAAGACTGACGTTGACGGTAATGTTACTTTCTATAAAGCTCGACTTGTTGCAAAAGGTTTTCGACAAGTTCAAGGGGTTGACTACGATGAGACTTTCTCACCCGTAGCGATGCTTAAGTCTGTCCAAATCATGTTAGCAATTGCCACATTTTATGATTATGAAATTTGGCAAATGGATGTGAAAACTGCATTCCTGAATGGATTTCTGGAGGAACAGTTGTATATGATCCAACCGGAAGGTTTTGTCGATCCAAAGGGAGCTAACAAAGTGTGCAAGCTCCAGCGATCCATTTATGGACTGGTGCAAGCCTCTCGGAGTTGGAATAAATGTTTTGATAGTGTGATCAAAGCATATGGTTTTATACAAACTTTTGGAGAAGCCTGTATTTACAAGAAAGTGAGTGGGAGCTCTGTAGCATTTCTGATATTATATGTGGATGACATATTGTTGATCGGAAATGATATAGAATTTCTGGATAGCATAAAGGGATATTTGAATAAGAGTTTTTCAATGAAGGACCTCGGTGAAGCTGCTTATATATTGGGCATCAAGATCTATAGAGATAGATCAAGACGCTTAATAGGACTTTCATAAAGAACATACCTTGACAAAGTTTTGAAGAAGTTCAAAATGGATCAAGCAAAGAAAGGGTTCTTGCGTGTGTTACAAGGTGTGAAGTTGAGTAAGACTCAATGCCCGACCAATGCGGAAGATAGAGAGAAAATGAAAGATGTTCCCTATGCTTCAGCCATTGGCTCTATCATGTCTGCAATGCTGTGTACCAGACCTGATGTGTGCCTTACTATTAGTTTAGCAGGGAGGTACCAAAGTAATCCAGGAGTGGATCACTGGACATCGGTCAAGAACATCCTGAAATACTTAAGAAGGACTAAGGATATGTTTCTCGTTTATGGAGGTGACAAAGAGCTCGTCGTAAATGGTTACGTCGATGCAAGCTTTGACACTGATCCGGACGATTCTAAGTCGCAAACCGGATATGTGTTTATATTGAACGGTGGAGCTGTCAGATGGTGCAGTTCTAAGCAAAGCGTCGTAGCGGGATCTACATGTGAAGCGGAGTACATAGCTGCTTCGGAAGCAGAGGAGTCTGGATGAAGGAGTTCATATCCGATCTAGGTGTCATACCTAGTGCATCGGGTCCAATGAAAATCTTTTGTGACAATACTGGTGCAATTGCTTTGGCAAAGGAATCCAGATTTCACAAAAGAACCAAGCACATCAAGAGACGCTTCAACTCCATCCGAGATCAAGTCTAGGTGTGAGACATAGAGATTTGCAAGATACATACGGATCTGAATGTTGCAGACCCGTTGACTAAGACTCTTCCACGAGCAAAACATGATCAGCACCAAGACTCCATGGGTGTTAGAATCATTACTGTGTAATCTAGATTATTGACTCTAGTGCAAGTGGGAGACTGAAGGACATATGCCCTAGAGGCAATAATAAAGTTATTATTTATTTCCTTATATCATGATAAATGTTTATTATTCAGGCTAGAGTTGTATTAACCGGAAACATAATACATGTGTGAATACATAGACAAACAGAGTGTCACTAGTATGCCTCTACTTGACTAGCTCGTTAATCTAAGATGGTTATGTTTCCTAACCATAGACATGAGTTGTCATTTGATTAACGGGATCACATCATTAGGAGAATGATGTGATTGACTTGACCCATTCCGTTAGCTTAGCAATTGATCGTTTAGTATGTTGCTATTGCTTTCTTCATGACTTATACATGTTCCTATGACTATGAGATTATGCAACTCCTGTTTACCGGAGGAACACTTTGTGTGCTACCAAACGTCGCAACGTAACTGGGTGCTCTATAGGTGTCTCCGAAGGTACTTGTTGGGTTGGCGTATTTCAAGATTAGGATTTGTCACTCCAATTGTCGGAGAGGTATCTCTGGGCCCACTCGGTAATGCACATCACTTAAGCCTTGCAAGCATTGCAACTAAAGTGTTAGTTGCCGATGATGTATTACGAAACGAGTAAAGAGACTTGCCGGTAACGAGATTGAACTAGGTATTGAGATACCGACGATCGAATCTCGGACAAATAACATACCGGTGACAAAGGGAACAACGTATGTTGTTATGCGGTTTAACCGATAAAGATCTTCGTATAATATGTGGGAGCTAATATGAGCATTCAAGTTCCGCTATTGGTTATTGACCGGAGACGTGTCTCGGTCATTTCTACATAGTTCTCGAACCCGTAGGGTCCGCACGCTTAAAGTTCGGTGACGATCGGTATTATGAGTTTATGTGATTTGATGTATCGAAGGTAGTTCGGAGTCCCGGATGAGATCGGGGACATGACGAGGAGTCTCGAAATGGTCGAGACGTAAAGATCGATATATTGGATGACTATATTCGGACATCGCAATGGTTCCGAGTGATTCGGGTATTTTCGGGGGTATCAGGGAGTTACGGGAATACGAGGAAGAAGTAATGGGCCTCATGGGCCAAGTGGTGGAAGAGAGGAGGCAGGGCGCGCGGCCCCCCTAGCCCAAACCGAATTGGACTAGGGGGTCGGCCCCCCTTTCCTCCTTTTCCTCCCTCTCCTTCCTTCTACTTCTCCTCCTTCCTTTCCTCCTCCTAGTAGGAGTAGGAAAGGGGAGTCCTACTCCTACTAGGAGGAGGACTCCTCCTCCAGGCGCCCTACAGGGGCCGGCCGGCCTCCCCCCTTGCTCCTTTATATACGGGGGCAGGGGCACCTCTAGACACAACAATTGATCTCTTGATCTCTTAGCCGTGTGCGGTGCCCCCCTCCACCATAATCCACCTCGATAATATCATAGCGGTGCTTAGGCGAAGCCCTGCGTTGGTAGAACATCATCATCGTCACCACGCCGTCGTGCTGACGGAACTTTCCCTCAAAGCTCAGCTGGATCGGAGTTCGAGGGACGTCATCGAGCTGAACGTGTGCTGAACTCGGAGGTGCCGTACGTTCGATACTTGATCGGTCGGATCGTGAAGACGTACGACTACATCAACCGCGTTGTGCTAACGCTTCCGCTTTTGGTCTACGAGGGTACGTGGACACACTCTCCCCTCTCGTTGCTATGCATCACCATGATCCTGTGTGTGCGTAGGAATTTTTTTGAAATTACTACGTTCCCCATCAGTGGCATCCGAGCCTGATTTTATGCGTAGATGTTATATGCATGAGTAGAACATAAGTGAGTTGTGGGCGAAACAAGTCATACTGCTTACCAGCATGTCATACTTTGGTTCAACAGTATTGTTGGATGAAGTGGCCCTGACCGACACTACGCGTACGCTTACGCGAGACTGGTTCTACCGACGTGCTTTGCACACAGGTGGCTGGCGGGTGTCAGTTTCTCCAACTTTAGTTGAACCGAGTGTGGCTACGCCCGGTCCTTGTGAAGGTTAAAACAGCACTAACTTAATGAACTATCGTTGTGGTTTTGATGCGTAGGTAAGAACGGTTCTTGCTCAGCCCGTAGCAGCCACGTAAAACTTGCAACAACAAAGTAGAGGACGTCTAACTTGTTTTTGCAGGGCATGTTGTGATGCGATATGGTCAAGACGTGATGAGATATAAGTTGTTGTATGAGATGATCATGTTTTGTTGAAGTTATCAGCAACTGGCAGAAGCCTTATAGTTGTCTCTTTATTGCATAAGATGCATGCGCCAAATAATTGCTTTAGTTTATCGCTATGCGATAGCAATTGTTGCAAGAGCAATAGTTGGCGAGACGACCATGTGACGACACATTGATATAGATCAAGATGATGGAGATCATAGTGTCATGCCGGTGACGATGGAGATCATGACGATGCTTCGGAGATGGAGATCAAAGGCATAAGATGATGATGGCCATATCATGTCACATATTTTGATTACATGTGATGTTTATCTTTTATGCATCTTATTTTGCTTAGTCGACGGTAGCATTATAAGATGATCTCTCACTAAATTTCAAGGTATAAGTGTTCTCCCTGAGTATGCACCGTTGCGAAAGTTCTTCGTGCCGAGACACCACGTGATGATCGGGTGTGATAAGCTCTACGTTCAAATACAACGGGTGCAAGACAGTTTTGCACACGCGGAATACTCAGGTTAAACTTGACGAGCCTAACATATGCAGATATGGCCTTGGAACACTGGAGACCAAAAGGTCGAGCGTGAATCATATAGTAGATATGATCAACATAGTGATGTTCACCATTGAAAACTACTCCATCTCACGTGATGATCGGACATGGTTTAATTGATATGGATCACGTGATCACTTAGATGATTAGAGGGATGTCTATCTAAGTGGGAGTTCTTAAGTAATATGATTAATTGAACTTTAATTTATCATGAACTTAGTCTTGGTAGTATTAGCATATCTATGTTGTAGATCAATAGCTCGCGTTTAGCTCCCCTGTTTTATTTTGATATGTTCCTAGAGAAAACGGAGTTGAAAGATGTTAGTAGCAATGATGCGGATTGGATCCGTGATCTGAGGATTATCCTCATTGCTGCACAGAAGAATTATGTCCTTGATGCACCGCTAGGTGACAGACCTATCAGGAACAGATGCAGACGTTATGAACGTTTGGCTAGCTCAATATGATGACTACTTGATAGTTTAGTGCACCATGCTTAACGGCTTAGAATCGAGACTTCAAAGACGTTTTGAACGTCATGGACCATATGAGATGTTCCAGGAGTTGAAGTTAATATTTCAAGGAAATACCCGAGTTGAGAGATATGAAGTCTCCAACAAGTTCTATAGCTAAAAGATGGAGGAGAATAGCTCAAGGAGTGAGCATGTGCTCAGATTGTCTGGCTACTACAATCGCTTGAATCAAGTGGGAGTTAATCTTCCAGATAAAATAGTGATTGACAGAATTCTCTAGTCACCATCACCAAGTTAGTAGAACTTCGTGATGAACTATAATATGCAAGGGATGACGAAAACAATTCCCAAGCTCTTCACGATGCTAAAATCGACGAAGGTAGAAATCAAGAAAAACATCAAGTGTTGATGGTTGACAAGACCACTAGTTTCAAGAGAAAGGGCAAAGGGAAGAAGGGGGACTTCAAGAAGAACGACAAGCAAGTTGCTGCTCAAGTGAAGAAGCCCAAGTTTGGACCTATGCCTGAGACTAAGTGCTTCTACTGCAAAGGGACTGGTCACTAGAAGCGGAACCACCCCAAGTATTTGGCGAATAAGAAAGATGGCAAAGTGAACAAGCTATAGTTTATATACATGTTATTGATGTGTACCTTACTAGTGTTTATAGTAGCCCCTGGGTATTTGATACTTGTTCGGTTGCTAAAAATTAGTAACTCGAAGCAGGAGTTACAGAATGAACAGAGACTAGTTAAGGGTGAAGTGACGATGTATGTTGGAAGTGGTTCCAAGATTGATATGATCATCATCGCACACTCCCTATACTTTCGGGATTAGTGTTGAACCTAAATAAGTGTTATTTGGTGTTTGCGTTGAGCATAAATATGATTTGATCATGTTTATTGCAATACGGTTATTCATTTAAGTTAGAGAACAATTGTTGTTCTATTTACATGAATAGAACCTTTTATGTTCATACACACCAACGAAAATGGTTTGTTGGATCTTGATCGTAGTGATACACATATTCATAATATTGAAGCCAAAAAGATGCAAAGTTAATAATGATAGTGCAACTTATTTGTGGCACTGCCGTTTAGGTCATATTTGTGTAAAGCACATGAAGAAACTCCATGCTGATGGGCTTTTGGAATCACTTGATTATGAATCACTTGATGCTTGCGAACCATGCCTCTTGGGCAAGATGACTAAAATGCCGTTCTCCGGCACAATGGAGCAAGCAACAGATTTGTTGGAAATCGTACATACTGATGTATGTGGTCCGATGAATATTGAGGCTCGCAGCGGGTATCATTATTTTCTGACCTTCACAGATGATTTGAGCAGATATGGGTATATCTACTTAATGAAACAGAAGTCTGAAACATTTGAAAAGTTCATATAATTTCAGAGTGAAGTGGAAAATCATCGTAACAAGAAAATAAAGTTTCTATGATCTGATCGTGGAGAAGAATATTTGAGTTACGAGTTTGGTCTTCATTTGAAACAATGCAGAATAGTTTCGCAACTCACGCCACCTGGAACACCACAGCGTAATGGTGTGTCCGAACATTGTAACTGTACTTTATTAGATATGGTGCAATCTATGATGTCTCTTACCGATTTACCACAATCGTTTTGGGATTATGCATTAGAGATAGCTACATTCACATTAAATAGGGCACCATCTAAATCCGTTGAGATGACACCGTATGAACTATGGTTTGGCAAGAAACATAAGCTGTCGTTTCTTAAAGTTTGAGGTTGCAATGCTTATGAGAAAAAGTTTCAACCTGATAAGCTCAAACCCAAATCGGAGAAGTGCGTCTTCATAGGATACCCAAAAGAAAATGTTGGGTACACCTTCTATCACAGATCCGAAGGCAAGATATTCGTTGCTGAGAATGGATCCTTTCTAGAGAAGGAGTTTCTCTCGAAAGAACTGAGTGGGAGGAAAGTACAACTTGATGAGGTAACTGTACCTGTTCCCTTATTGGAAAGTAGTTCATCACAGAAACCGGTTCCTGTGACACCTACACCAATTAGTGAGGAAGCTAATGATGATGATCATGAAACTTCAGATCAAGTTACTACCGAACCTCGTAGGTCAACCAGAGTAAGATACGCACCAGAGTGGTACGGTAATCCTGTTCTGGAGATCATGTTAATTGACCATGACGAACCTACGAACTATGAGGAAGCGATGATGAGCCCAGATTCCGCAAAATGGCTTGAGACCATGAAATTTGAGATGGGATCCATGTATGAGAACAAACTATGGACTTTGATTGACTTGCACAATGATCGGCGAGCCATTGAGATTAAATGGATCTTCAAGAGGAAGACGGATGCTGATAGTAGTGTTACTATCTACAAAGCTAGAATTGTCGCAAAAGGTTTTCGACAAGTTCAAGGTGTTGACTACGATGAGAGTTTCTCACTCGTATCTATGCTTAAGTCTGTCCGAATCATGTTAACAACTGCCGCATTTTATGAAATCTGGCAAATGGATAAACAAAACTGCATTCCTTAATGGATTTATTAAAGAAGAGTTGTATATGATGCAACCAGAAAGTTTTGTCAATCCTAAAGGTGCTAACAAAATATGCAAGGTCTAGCGGTCCATCTATGGACTAATGCAAGCATCTCGGAGTTGGAATATACGCTTTGATAAGTTGATCAAAGCATATAGTTTTATATAGACTTGCGGTGAAGCCTGTATTTAGAAGAAAGTGAGTGGGAGCACTACAACATTTCTGATAAGTATATGTGAATGACATATTGTTGATCGGAAATAATGTAGAATTATTCTACAAAGCATAAAGGAGTGTTTGAAAGGAGTTTTTCAAAGAAAGACCTCGGTGAAGCTACTTACATATTGAGCATCAAGATCTATAGAGATAGATCAAGACACTTGATAAGTTTTTTCAATAAGTACATACCTTGACAAGATTTTGAAGTAGTTCAAAATGGAACAGTCAAAGAAAGAGTTCTTGCCTATGTTACAAGGTGTGAAATTGAGTAAGACTCAAAGCCCGACCACGGCAGAAGATAGAAAGAGAATGAAATTCATTCCCTATGCCTCAGCCATAGGTTCTATAAAGTATGCCATGCTGTGTACCAGATCTATTGTATACCCTACACTAAGTTTGGCATGGGAGTACAATAGTGATCTAGGAGTAGATCGCTGAACAACGGTCAAAATTATCCTTAGTGGAATAAAGATATGTTTCTTGATTATGGAGGTGACAAAAGGTTCGTCGTAAACGGTTACGTCGATGCAAGCTTTGACACCGATCTGGATGACTCTAAGTCTCGTTCTAGATACATATTGAAAGTGGGAGCTATTAGCTAGAGTAGCTCCGTGCAGAGCATTGTAAACATAGAAATTGGCAAAATACTTACGGATCTGAATATGTCAGACCCGTTGACTAAGATTATCTCACAAGCAAAACATGATCACACCTTAGTACTCTTTGGTGTTAATCACATAGCGATGTGAACTAGATTAGACTCTAGTAAACCCTTTGGGTGTTGGTCACATGTCGATGTGAACTATGGGTGTTAACCACATAAAGATGTGAACCATTGGTGTTAAATCACATAGCGATGTGAACTAGATTATTGACTCTAGTGCAAGTGGGAGACTGAAGGAAATATGCCCTAGAGGCAATAATAAAGTTATTATTTACTTCCTTATATAATGATAAATGTTTATTATTCATGCTAGAATTGTATTAACCAGAAACATGATACATGTGTGAATACATAAACAAACAGAGTGTCACTAGTGTGCCTCTACTTGATTAGCTCGTTGATCAAAGATGGTTATGTTTCCTAGCCATAGACATGAGTTGTCATTTGATTAACGGGATCACGTCATTAGGAGAATGATGTGATTGACTTGACCGATTCCGTTAGCTTAGCACTTGATCGTTTAGTATGTTGCTATTGCTTTCTTCATGACTTATACATGTTCTTATGACTATGAGATTATGCAACTCCCGTTTACCGAAGGAACACCTTGTGTGCTACCAAACGTCACAACGTAACTGGGTGATTATAAAGGTGCTCTACAGGTGTCTCCAAAGGTACTTGTTGAGTTGGTGTATTTCGAGATTGGGGTTTGTCACTCTGATTGTCGGAGAGGTATCTCTGGGCCCACTCGGTAATGCACATCACTATAAGCCTTGCAAGCATTGTAACTAATGAGTTAGTTGCGGGATGATGTATTACAGAACGAGTAAAGAGACTTGCCGGTAACGAGATTGAACTAGGTATTGAGATACCGACGATCGAATCTCGGGCAAGTAACATACCGATGACAAAGGGAACAACATATGTTGTTATGCTGTTTGACCGATAAAAATCTTCGTAGAATATGTGGGAGCCAATATGAGCATCCAGGTTCTGCTATTGGTTATTGACCGGAGACGTGTCTCGGTCATGTCTACATAGTTCGCGAACCCATAGGGTCCGCACGCTTAAAGTTTGGTGACGATCGGTATTATGAGTTTATGTGATTTGATGCACCGAAGGTAGTTCAGAGTCCCGGATGAGATCGGGGACATGACGAGGAATCTCGAAATGGTCGAGACGTAAAGATCGATATATTGGACGACTATATTCGGACATCGGAAAGGTTCCGAGTGATTCGGGTATTTTCGGGGGTACCGGGGAGTTACGGGAATACAAGGAAGAAGTAATGGGCCTCATGGGCCAAGTGGTGGAAGAGAGGAGGTAGGGCGCGTGGCCTCCCTAGCCCAAACCGAATTGGACTAGGGGGCTGGCCCCCCTTTCCTCCTTTTCCTCCCTCTCCTTCCTTCTCCTTCTCCTCCTTCCTTTCCTCCTCCTAGTAGGAGTAGGAAAGGGGAGTCCTACTCCTACTAGGAGGAGGACTCCTCCTCCTGGCGCCCTACAGGGGCCGGCCGGCCTCCCCCCTTGCTCCTTTATATACGGGGGCAGGGGGCACCTCTAGACACAACAATTGATCTCTTGATCTCTTAGCCGTGTGCGGTGCCCCCTCCACCACAATCCACCTCGATGATATCGTAGCGGTGCTTAGGCGAAGCCCTGCGTCGGTAGAACATCATCATCGTCACCATGCCGTCGTGCTGACGGAACTCTCCCTCAAAGCTCGGCTGGATCGGAGTTTGAGGGACGTCATCGAGCTGAACGTGTGCTGAACTCGGAGGTGCCGTACGTTCGGTACTTGATCGATCGGATCGTGAAGACGTACGACTACATCACTCGCGTTGTGGTAACGCTTCCGCTTTCGGTATACGAGGGTACGTGGACACACTCTCCCCTGTCGTTGCTATGCATCACCATGATCCTGTGTGTGCGTAGGATTTTTTTTGAAATTATTACGTTCCCCATCACGAAGAGGCGGTGCGGGAGGCCACCTAGGTGGGCACAACCCACCAGGGCGCGCCTGCCCCCCCAGGCGCGCCCAGGAGGGTTGTGCCCCCCTCGGGGCACCCCTCTGGTACTTCTTTGGCCCAAGTTGTGTCTTCTGGTCCATAAAAAATCTTCAAAAAATTTCGATGCGTTTGGACTCCGTTTGGTATTAATTTTCTCCGATGTAAAAAAAGCAAAAAATAACAACTGGCACTGGGCACTGTGTCAATAGGTTAGTCCCAAAAAATGATATAAAGTTGCTATAAAATGATTATAAAACACCCAAGAATGGTAATATAACAGCATGAATACTTCATAAAATATAGATACGTTGGAGACATATTAGCATCCCCAAGCTTAATTCCTACTCGTCCTCGAGTAGGTAAATGATACAAGAAATAATTTATGAAGTGCGAATGCTAGCATAGTGCATAAGTTTGATCAATTTCAATCACTTTTACTAGCATCATAACATCAATTCTTTCTCATAGAACTTCTCATGTTAAAGTAGCAACCAATTCACATGTTAAGGTTCAAACGATGAATTCTCTTGAAACTCAACAACCTATATTCTTAGTCACCAAACAATTGCAATTCAACTTATTCAACAGAGTTTAAGTAAGAGCTCCACATACTCAATCATCATACAATCTTCCATGATTGCTAGTACTCAAATCATATTCTTAGAACAAATGGCATCCATCAAACACAGAGAAAGATAAGGGCTTAATATTTTGCTTCCCAGCTCATTTATCATAGAGATAATTGTCAACAATAATAATTCATGATCAAATATATTTGACTGGCCATATGTGCCTAGATCTTTCCCCACCACATGATGCTTGCCAACTAGAGAGTAATTGAGGTTGAAATGAGAATGCATACTATTGACTCTTGCATAAAAGTAAGTACTAAAAAGTAAAAGATAGGCCCTTCGCAGAGGGAAGCAGAGGTTGTCATGCGCTTTTTATTTGGATGCCCAAGCTCTTAATGCAAAGGAATGCCACGTTATATTGCCCCTTATGATAGCAACCTTTATTATGCAGTCCGTCGCTTTTATTACTTTGCCATCACAAGTTCGTACAACGCTCAATTTTCCTTTACAATAAAATATCAAACATATTTAGGAGCAATTTTTATTGCTTTATGCACAGATGACAACTTACTTGAAGGATCTTATTCAATCCATAGGTAGGTATGGTGGACACTCATGGTAAGAAACTGGGTTTAAGGGTTTTTGGATGCACAAGTAGTATCTCTACTTAGTATGAATTTTTAGCTAGCAAAAGATCATAGGCAAACACCACATGTTGGAGGATCCATAACAATATAACTTCTATGCAAATATACACAACCATAACTCATTACGTTGTATTCCTTGTCCAACTTCAACTAATTTGCTCAAGTTTTAAAATAATTAATGGCTATTCACAATCATAGAAGATGTCCAAGATAATATATTTGTATGTGTAAGTTCTCTTCCTTATACTAATCATTCATGAATTGCTTGTATGACCAATATTGTGATTATCAAGCTTCAATAGATTTCACTTTCTAAACCCAATGTGAAGCCACTACTAGGCATGATATGAACATATAATTTCAACTTCATGATATTCAATTCATTCAACAATTTACTCGTAGGATATAAGTAACATGTAGTTTGATAGCAAGATAATTTGTAACGAGTAAGTAATGACAATGGTAAATAAAGTGCAGCAAGGTAGCCCAACCCTTTTGTGCCAAAGGACAGGCCAAAACGGTCTCTTATGATAAGCAAAGCGTTCTTGAGGGTACACGGGAATTTCATCTAGTCACTTTCATCATGTTGGTTTGATTCGTGTTCGCTACTTTGATAATTTGATATGTGGGTGGACCAGTGCTTAGGTGTTGTTCTTACTTGAACATACCTCCTACTTATGATTAACCCCCTCGCAAGCATCCGCAACTATGAGAAAAGTATTAAGATAAAATCTAACCATGGCATTAAACTTTTGGATCCAAATCGGCCCTTACGAAGTAGCGCATAAACTAGGGTTTAAGCTTCTGTCACTCTAGCAACCCATCATCTAATAACTACTCCACAATGCATTCCCTTAGGCCCAAAAAATGGTGAAGTGCCATGTAGTGGACGTTCACATGACGCCACTAAGGGAATCACAACATGCATATCATCAAAATATCAAACACATATCGAGTTCACATGATTACTTGCAACATGACTTCTCCCATGACCTCAAAAACAAAAGTAACTACTCACAAATAATAATCATGCTCAAGATCATAGGGGTATTAAATAACATAATGTATCTGAACATATAATCTTCCACCAAATAAACCGTATAGTAATCAACTACAAGATGTAATCAACACTACTAGTCACCCACAAGTACCAATCTAAGGTTTGGTACAAATATTGAACACAAGAGATGAACTAGGGTTTGAGAGGAGATGGTGCTGTTGAAGATGTTGATGCAGACCGCCCTCCCAAAGATGGGAGAGTTGTTGGTGATGACGATGACGATGATTTCGCCCTCCAGGAGGGAAGTTCCCCCGGCGGAATCGTTCAGCCGAAGGGCAAAAGTGCTCCTGCCCAAGTTCCGCCTCGAGACGGCGACGCTTTGTCCTTAAAGTCTGCTCCTGATTTTTTCTAGGTCAAAATGACCGATATACCAGAAGATGGGCACCAGAGGTGGGCCGAGGAGTGCACAACCCACCATGGGGCGCCTGGGGGGCCTGGCGCGCCCAGGTGGGTTGTGCCCACCTAGTGGGTCTCCTCTGGTAGTTATTTGCTCCATTATTTTGCATATATTCCAAAACAATTCTCCATAAATTTTCAACTCATTTGGAGATGTGCAGAATAGGTGACTCAGACGTAGCTTTTTCAGGTCTAGAATTCTAGTTGCCGGCATTCTCCCTCTTTGTGTAAACCTTGCATATTATGAGAGAAAAGGCATTAAAATTACTCAAAAGCATTATTATGCATAAAACATTATAAATAATAGTAGGAAAACATGATGCAAAATGGACGTATCAGATCTTCGCCCTCTTTTCCTCGAGCGCGGCCTTCTTCTCCTCGAGCGCTGCCTTCCTCTCCTCTATCATGGTCCTCCTCTCTTCGAGCTTGATCTTCTTCTTTGTCGCATCCATCAACTACTTGAACCTCTCCGCCTTCCACTCCTCCTTGATGTCCGAGCACCTCACGCATGACTCTTCCTTCTTCGCCAGATCTCCTCGAACCTCTCCGTTAGCTTGGTCGTCGCACCTTCTCGCTTCGACCTCTCCTCCTCCCACTTCTTGCCCCGCAGATTTCTTCTAACCTTCTTTGGCGGTTCTTGGGCTGGGTCGGTAGGGTCACCGGTTTCATCCTCGTTGGCTTGGATGGCGGTCTTGGCAATGGAAAGGTTCCACTTCGGCTGCCCATTCAACTTCAACCAATAATGCATGACAGTGAAGGACTTCTTCCCTAACTTCTTGTACACCACACAAGCACGAGTAGGCCACAAAAGTGAAACAAAGCAATTCCGTCTAGTGAGAAACAAAACAATGCATATCCAGCTAGTGATCAACAAAACCAAAGCATATCCGACTGGTGATCAACAAAATTAGAACATATACAGCTACTGATCAACAAAACTAGAGCATATCGGCCACTGATCAACAAAACTAGGGCATATCCGGCTACTGATCAACAAAAATAGAGCATATCTGGTTACTGATCAACAAAATGAAAGCATATCCAGCTAGTGATCAACTTACTTGCTCAGTGATTTGTGCACCGCTAGGCCACCATGCGATGAGATGCTTCAAGTGCCTGCAATACTTGGAGACGACCTATTGGATGGTATACCATCGATGGTTGAGGGACTTCCACTCACGATTGCATATCAGCGCGCCGGAGTTGGGCGCGAAATGCTTGTGCTCATGGAACCATATGTGAATGTTCCTCCAAAAGGTTGTGCCCTTTTTCTCCATGTCATGGACATGATCGAGGCTAGTGGCCAGCCATGCATCACATAACAGTTTGTCCTCCCGCATGTTGAAGCTTGCTGCTCTATCCTTGTTCTTTGGATCGCCGCCTGTATCATCTGGATCATCATCGTTGCCGTCCTCCTCATCCTCCTCCCCCTCCGGATGCTGCTCTCCTGCGGCCCAATGTTGTTGTTGTTGTTGTTGTTGTTGTTGTTGTTGTTGTTGTTGTTGTTGTTGTTGTTGTTGTTGTTGTTGTTGTTGTTGTTGTTGTTGTTGTTGTTGTTGTTGCTGCTGTTGTTGTTGCTGTTGCTGTTGTTGCTGCTGTTGTTGTTGCTGTTGTGTGTCATCGCCGGTCTAGGTGTACGACTGATGCGTGGCCATTTTGGGTGCATGACTGCTGCTTCTTGTAGTTGCCGGACTGGGTGGGATCCGAGTCTTCCACCTGCCCGTCCTCATAGCTCCCTCCTCTCTCGCCCCTGTCATGGATGATATCAAGCATCTCCCTGTCCGCATGTACGTCGGCTCCCCCGCTCTCGGCATTGCAGCAAACAACACGTGGGCACCCATCTGCTCTCCACCCGCCATCCTCGCCCGGACGAGCGATGATGAAGAATACTCGAAGAAGAGCAGCGCTGTGTTAACATCGACGATGTAAGGAACCATACCGATGGGTTTTGCGAGCTGCTTGGTGGCGTAGTAGTACGGAGGCTTATAAGGCTCTGGCCATGGCGCCGTCGGTACTGTGGGTTGTGGCCTGTGCCATGGCCTCGCCGACCGCCCCGTCCGCCACGACCATCGCCACCACCACGCACACCGGCAGCTAGACGCTTCCTCGTCTTCTCCTCATTTGCGGCCTTCGTATTGACACATCGATTTTGCCGCGTCTCCGAGATGATCTTCCAGGCGAGCGTGATGCTTAGATCCTCCGGCATCTCCGCCGCCTCCATCTCTGATAGGTTCTCCGACGGTTCCATGCAGGGAAGGAGAGGGTGGGAAAATGTTGGGGAACGTAGCAATAATTCAAAAAAATTCCTACGTGTCACCAAGATCAATCTAGGAGATGCTAGCAACGAGAGAGAGCGAGTGCATCTTCATACCCTTGAAGATCGCTAAGCGGAAGCGTTACAAGAACGCGGTTGATGGAGTCGTACTCGCAGCAATTCAAATCGCGCAAGATCCGATCTAGCGTCGAACGGACGGCGCCTCCGCGTTCAACACACATACAGCCCGGGGACGTCTCCTCCTTCTTGATCCAGCAAGGGGAGAGGAGAAGTTGAGGGAGAACTCCAGCAGCACGACGGCGTGGTGGCAATGGAGCTCGTGGTTCTCCGGCAGGGCTTCGCCAAGCACTACGGAGGAGGAGGAGATGTATGAGGAAGGGGCTGCGCCAAGGGAAGGGTATGGCTGCCCTCCCACCCCCTCACTATATATAGGGGGAAGGGGAGAGGGGGCCGGCCCCTCTAGATGGATCTAGAGGAGGAGGCGGCGGCCAGGGGAAACCCTAGATGGGTTTGGGCGCCCCCACCCCCTAGGAAACTTGCCCCCCAAGCCGGGAGGGGCGGCTGCCCTAGGGGTGGCGCCCCCACCTCTCCTGGTTACGTGAGAGGGGTTGGGAGGGGCGCACAGCCCCTTAGTGGGCTGGTTTGCCCCTTCCCCTTGGCCCATAAGGCCCCCCAACGCTTGCCGGGGCCTCCGAAATCCCTTTCGGACATGCTGGCCATAGCCTGGTACCCCCGGAACAATTCCGGACTCCAATACCCTTCGTCCAATATACCGATCTTCACCTCCGGACCATTTCGGAGCTCCTCGTCATGTCCGGGATCTCATCCGGGACTCCGAACAACCTTCGATAACCACATACTATTTCCCATAACAACTCTAGCGTCACCAAACCTTAAGTGTGTAGACCCTATGGGTTCGGGAACCATGCAGACATGACCGAGACACCTCTCCGGCCAATAACCAATAGCGGGATCTGGATACCCATATTGGCTCCCACATGTTCCACGATGATCTCATCGGATGAACCACGATGTCGTGGATTCAATCAATCCCGTATACAATTCCCTTTGTCTATCGGTATGGTACTTGCCCGAGATTCGATCATCGGTATCCCGATACCTTGTTCAATCTCGTTACCGGCAAGTCTCTTTACTCGTTCCGTAACGCATAATAGTGACAAATCCCAGTCTTGATTCGTGCCAACCCAACAGACACTTTCGGAGATACCTGTAGTGCACCTTTATAGCCACCCAGTTACGTTGTGACGTTTGGTACACCCAAAGCATTCCTACGGTATCCAGGAGTTGCATAATCTCATGGTCTAAGGAAATGATACTTGACATTAGAAAAGCTCTTAGCAAACGACCTACACGATCTTGTGCTATGCTTAGGATTGGGTCTTGTCCATCACATCATTCTCCTAATGAAGTGATCCCGTTATCAACGACATCCAATGTCCATGGTCAGGAAACCATAACCATCTATTGATCAACGAGCTAGTCAACTAGAGGCTTACTAGGGACATGTTGTGGTCTATGTATTCACACATGTATTACGGTTTCCAGTTAATACAATTATAGCATGAACAATAGACAATTATCATGAACAAGGAAATACAATAATAACCATTTTATTATTGCCTCTAGGGCATATTTCCAACAGTCTCCCACTTGCACTAGAGTCAATAATCTAGTTCACATCACTATGTGATTGTAATGAATCCAACACCCATGGGGTTTGTTCATATCTCGCTTGTGAGAGAGGTTATTAGTCAACGGGTCTGAACCTTTCAGATCCGTGTGTGCTTTACAAATCTCTATGTCATCTTGTAGATGCAGCTACCACGCGCTACTTGGAGCTATTCCAAATAACTGCTCTACTATACGAATCCGGTTTACTACTCAGAGTCATCCGGATTAGTGTCAAAGTTTGCATCGACGTAACCCTTTACGACGAACTCTTTTACCACCTCCATAATCGAGAAAATTCCTTAGTCCACTAGTTACTAAGGATAAGTTCGACCGCTGTCATGTGATCCATTCCTGGATCACTATTGTACCCCTTGACTAACTCATGGCAAGGCACACTTCAGGTGCGGTACACAGCATAGCATACTGTAGAGCCTACGTCTAAAGCATAGGGGACGACCTTCGTCCTTTCTCTCTCTTCTGCCGTGGTCAGGTCTTGAGTCTTACTCAATACTCACACCTTGTAACACAGCCAAGAACTCCTTCTTTGCTGATCTATTTTGAACTCCTTCAAAATCTTGTCACGGTATGTATTCATTTGAAAGTACTATTAAGCGTTTTTGATCTATCCTTATAGATCTTGATGCTCAATGTTCAAGTAGCTTAATCCAGGTTTTCCATTGAAAAACACTTTTCAAATAACCCTGTATGCTTTCCAGAAATTCTACATCATTTCTGATCAACAATATGTTAACAACATATACTCATCAAAAATTCTATAGTGCTCCCACTCACTTCTTTGGAAATACAAGTTTCTCATAAACTTTGTATAAACCCAAAATCTTTGATCATCTCATCAAAGCGTACATTCCAACTCCGAGATGCTTACTCCAGTCCTTAGAAGGATTGCTGGAGCTTTGCATACTTGTTAGCATCTTTCAGGATTGACAAAACCTTCTGGTTGTATCACATACAACCTTTCCTCAAGAAAATCGTCGAGGAAACAATGTTTTGACATCCTATCTGCAAGATTTCATAAATAATGCAGTAACTGCTAATATAATTCCAACAGACTCTTAGCATCGCTACGAGTGAGAAAGTCTCATCGTAGTCAACTCCTTGAACTTGTCGGAAAACATCTTAACGACAAGTCGAGCTTTCTTAATGGTGACACTTACCATCATTGTCCGTCTTCCTTTTAAAATCCATCTGCACCCAACAGCCTTACGACCATCAAGTAGTTCTTCCAAAGTCTATACTTTGTTTTTATACATGGATCCTCTCTCGGATTTTATGGCCTCGAGCCATTCGTCGGAATCCGGGCCCACCATCGCTTCTCCATAGCTCGTAGGTTCATTGTTGTCTAGCAACATGACTTCCAAGACAGGATTACGTACCACTCTGAAGTAGTACGCATCCTTGTCGACCTACGAGGTTTGGTAGTGACTTGATCCGAAGTTTCATGATCACTATCATAAGCTTCCACTTCAATTGGTGTAGGTGCCACAGGAACAACTTCCTGTGCCCTGCTACACACTAGTTGAAGTGACGGTTCAATAACCTCATCAAGTCTCCACCATCCTCCCACTCAATTCTTTCGAGAGAAACTTTTCCTCGAGAAAGGACCCGTTTCTAGAAACAATCACTTTTGCTTCCAGATCTGAAATAGGAGGTATACCCAACTGTTTTGGGTATTCTATGAAGATGCATTTATCCGCTTTGGGTTCGAGCTTATCAGCCTGAAACTTTTTCACATAAGCGTCGCAGCCCCAAACTTTTAAGAAACGACAGCTTAGGTTTCTCTAAACCATAGTTCATACGGTGTCGTCTCAACGGAATTGCGTGGTGCCCTATTTAAAGTGAATGCGGTTGTCTCTAATGCCTAACCCATAAACGATAGTGGTAATTCGATAAGAGACATCATGGTATGCACCATATCCAATAGGGTGCAGTTATGATGTTCGGACACACCATCACACTATGGTGTTCCAGGCGGTATTAGTTGTGAAACAATTTCCACAATGTCTTAATTGTGTGCCAAACTCGTAACTCAGATATTCATCTCTATGATCATATCATAGACATTTTATCCTCTTGTCACGACGATCTTCAACTTCACTCTGAAATTACTTGAACCTTTCAATAATTCAGACTTGTGTTTCATCAAGTAAATATACTCAGCATCTACTCAAATCATCTGTGAAGTAAGAACATAACGATATCCACTGCGTGCCTCAGCACTCATTGGACTGCACACATCAAAATGTATTACTTCCAACAAGTTGCTTTCTTGTTCCATCTTACTGAAAACGAGGCCTTTCAGTCATCTTGCCCATGTGGTATGATTTGCATGTCTCAAGTGATTCAAAATCAAGTGAGTCCAAACGATCCATCTGTATGGAGTTTCTTCATGCATATATACCAATAGACATGGTTCGCATGTCTCAATCTTTTCAAAAACGAGTGAGTCCAAAGATCCATCAACATGGAGCTTCTTCATGCGTTTTATACCAATATGACTCAAATGGCAGTGCCACAAGTATGTGGTACTATCATTACTATCTTATATCTTTTGGCATGAACATGTGTATCACTACGATCGAGATTCAATAAACCATTCATTTTAGGTGCAAGACCATTGAAGGTATTATTCAAATAGACAGAGTAACCATTATTCTCCTTAAATGAATAACCGTATTGCGATAAACATAATCCAATCATGTCTATGCTCAACGCAAACACCAAATAACAATTATTTAGGTTTAACACCAATCTCGATGGTAGAGGGAGCATGCGATGCTTGATCACATCAACCTTGGAAACACTTCCAACACATATCGTCATCTCACCTTTAGCTAGTCTCCGTTTATTCCGTAGCCTTTTATTTCGAGTTACCAACACTTAGCAACCGAACCGGTATCTAATACCCTGGTGCTACTAGGAGTACTAGTAAAGTACACATTAATATAATGTATATCCAATATACTTCTGTCGACCTTGCCTGCCTTCTCATCTACCAAGTATCTAGGGTAGTTCTGCTTCAGTGACCGTTCCCCTCATTACAGAAGCACTTAGTCTCGGGTTTGGGTTCAACCTTGGGTTTCTTCACTAGAGCAGCAACTGATTTGCCGTTTCATGAAGTATCCCTTCTTTCCCTTGCCCTTCTTGAAACTAGTGGTTTTACTAACCATCAACAATTGATGCTCCTACTTGATTTCTACTTTCGCGGTGTCAAACATCGCGAGTTGCTCAAGGATCATCATGTCTATCCCTGATATGTTATAGTTCATCACGAAGCTCTAATAGCTTGGTGGCAGTGACTATGGAGAACCATCACTATCTCATCTGGAAGATTAACTCCCACTCGATTCAAGCGATTGTAGTACTCAGACAATCTGAGCACATGCTCAACGATTGAGCTTTTCTCCCTTAGTTTGCAGGCTTAAGAAACTTGTCAGAGGTCTCATACCTCTTGACGTGGGCACTAGTCTGAAATCCCAATTTCAGTCTTTGGAACATCTCATATGTTCTGCGACGTTTCAAAAACGTCTTTGGCGCCTCAATTCTAAACCGTTAGCATTACGCACTGAACTATCACGTAGTCATCAAAACGTGTATGTCAGATGTTCGCAACATCCACAGACGACGCTCGAGGTTCAGCACACCGAGCGGTGCATTAAGGACATAAGCCTTCTGCGCAGCAATGAGGATAATCCTCAGTTTACGGACCCAGTCCGCATAATTTCTACTATCAACTTTCAACTAAATTTTCTCTAGGAACATATCTTAAACAGTAGAACCAAAGCGTAAGCTATGACATAATTTGCAAAGACCTTTTGACTATGTTCATGATAATTAAGTTCATCTGATTATTTAATGAACTCCCACTTAGATAGACATCCCTCTAGTCATCTAAGTGATACATGATCCGAATCGACTAGACCGTGTCCGATCATCACGTGAGACGGACTAGTCATCAACGGTGAACATCTCCATGTTGATCGTATCTACTATACGACTCATGTTCGACCTTTCGGTCTCTTGTGTTCCGAGGCCATGTCTGTACATGCTAGGCTCGTCAAGTCAACCTAAGTGTTTCGCATGTGTAAATCTGGCTTACACCCGTTGTATGCGAACGTTAGAATCTATCACACCCGATCATCACGTGGTGCTTCGAAACAACGAACCTTCGCAACGGTGCACAGTTAGGGGGAACACATCTCTTGAAATTTTAGTGAGGGATCATCTTATTTATGCTACCGTCGTTCTAAGCAAATAAGATGTAAACATGACAAACATCACATGCAAATCATAAAGTGACATGATATGGCCAATATCATCTTGCGCCTTTTGATCTCCATCTTCGAGGCGCGGCATGATCACCTTCGTCACCGGCATGACACCATGATCTCCATCATCGTGTCTTCATGAAGTTGTCTCGCCAACTATTACTTCTACTACTATGGCTAACGGTTAGCAATAAAGTAAAGTAATTACATGGCGTTTTTCATTGACACGCAGGTCATACAATAAATTAAGACAACTCCTATGGCTCCTGCCGGTTGTCATACTCATCGACATGCAAGTCGTGATTCCTATTACAAGAACATGATCAATCTCATACATCACATATATATAATTCATCACATCCTTTTGGCCATATCACATCACATAGCATACCCTGCAAAAACAAGTTAGACGTCCTCTAATTGTTGTTGCATGTTTTACGTGGCTGCTATGGGTTTCTAGCAAGAACGTTTCTTACCTACGCAAAAGCCACAACGGTGATATGCCAATTGCTATTTACCCTTCATAAGGACCCTCTTCATCGAATCCGATCCGACTAAAGTGGGAGAGACAGACACCCGCTAGCCACCTTATGCATCAAGTGCATGTCAGTCGGTGGAACCTGTCTCACGTAAGAGTACGTGTAAGGTCGGTCCGGGCCGCTTCATCCCACAATGCCGCCGAATCAAGATAAGACTAGTAACGGTAAGCAAATTGAACAAATCATCGCCCACAACTACTTTGTGTTCTACTCGTGCATAGAATCTACGCATAGACCTAGCTCATGATGCCACTGTTGGGGAACGTAGCAATAATTCAAAATTTTCCTACGTGTCACCAAGATCAATCTAGGAGATGCTAGCAACGAGAGAGAGGGAGTGCATCTTCATACCCTTGAAGATCGCTAAGCGGAAGCGTTACAAGAACGCAGCTGATGGAGTCGTACTCGCGGCGATTCAAATCGCAGAAGATCCGATCTAGCGCCGAACGGACGGCGCCTCCGCGTTCAACACACGTACAGCCCGGGGACGTCTCCTCCTTCTTGATCCAGCAAGGGGAGAGGAGAAGTTGAGGGAGAACTCCAGCAGCACGACGGCATGGTGGCAATGGAGCTCGTGGTTCTCCGGCAGAGCTTCGCCAAGCACTACGGAGGAGGAGGAGATGTATGAGGAGGAAGGGGCTGCGCCAAGGGAAGGGTATGGCTGCCCTCCCACCCCCTCACTATATATAGGGGGAAGGGGAGAGGGGGCCGGCCCCTCTAGATGGATCTAGAGGAGGAGGCGGCGGCCAGGGGAAACCCTAGATGGGTTTGGGCGCCCCCACCCCCTAGGAAACTTGCCCCCCAAGCCGGGAGGGGCGGCTGCCCTAGGGGTGGCGCCCCCACCTCTCCTGGTTACGTGAGAGGGGTTGGGAGGGGCGCACAGCCCCTTAGTGGGCTGGTTTGCCCCTTCCCCTTGGCCCATAAGGCCCCCCAACGCTTGCCGGGGCCTCCGAAACCCCTTTCGGACATGCTGGCCATAGCCTGGTACCCCCGGAACAATTCCGGACTCCAATACCCTTCGTCCAATATACCGATCTTCACCTCCGGACCATTCCGGAGCTCCTCGTCATGTCCGGGATCTCATCCGGGACTCCGAACAACCTTCGGTAACCACATACTATTTCCCATAACAACTCTAGCGTCACCGAACCTTAAGTGTGTAGACCCTACGGGTTCGGGAACCATGCAGACATGACCGAGACACCTCTCCGGCCAATAACCAATAGCGGGATCTGGATACCCATATTGGCTCCCACATGTTCCACGATGATCTCATCGGATGAACCACGATGTCGGGGATTCAATCAATCCCGTATACAATTCCCTTTGTCTATCGGTATGTTACTTGCCCGAGATTCGATCGTCGGTATCCCAATACCTCGTTCAATCTCGTTACCGGCAAGTCTCTTTACTCGTTCCGTAACGCATGATCCCGTGGCTAACTCATTAGTCACATTGAGCTCATTATGATGATGCATTACCGAGTGGGCCCAGAGATACCTCTCCGTCATACGGAGTGACAAATCCCAGTCTCGATTCGTGCCAACCCAACAGACACTTTCGGAGATACCTGTAGTGCACCTTTATAGCCACCCAGTTACGTTGTGACGTTTGGTACACCCAAAGCATTCCTACGGTATCCGGGAGTTGCACAATCTCATGGTCTAAGGAAATGATACTTGACATTAGAAAAGCTCTTAGCAAACGAACTACACGATCTTGTGCTATGCTTAGGATTGGGTCTTGTCCATCACATCATTCTCCTAATGATGTGATCCCGTTATCAATGACATCCAATGTCCATGGTCAGGAAACCATAACCATCTATTGATCAACGAGCTAGTCAACTAGAGGCTTACTAGGGACATGTTGTGGTCTATGTATTCACACATGTATTACAGTTTCCAGTTAATACAATTATAGCATGAACAATAGACAATTATCATGAACAAGGAAATACAATAATAACCATTTTATTATTGCCTCTAGGGCATATTTCCAACAGAAAAAAGAGTGGGAATTGGGCGGAGAGCGGCAGGGAGTGGAAGAAGAGAGTGGGAGATTTTGGCACGGAAACAATGCGGGATGCTACAAAGGCATGGGCTCAGCCCTCCTTTTGGGTGGGCTCGGGGTGGAGAGCGACCTTTCGCGTGTCCGGACTCCCGCAAACCTCCCCCACGTTTGTCTTTTGACTCGCGGGAGAAATCGCGTTCGTACCGCTCCACGGACCGATACAGGTCGGCTTTGGATTGCTTTCGCGGTCCGGACAGCCCGATCTGGACGGTTGCGGGAGGTTTATGGGTCCGCTTTGGAGATGTTCTTATAGTCTCTTAATAGAAGATTTTCCGCTTATATTTTATAAAAAATTGCAATAAAAATGGTTGCATGTACACATCGATGCAAAAAAAGCCAGATGCATTTTTCGCTCTTTGAAAAAAAAACAAATCAAGAATACATCCTGATAGACGTATCATGCTCATAGAAGGAAATCCGAGAACGGCTACAACACCTACATGCATATACTAGGACCCAAAGTGTGTATCTGTGAAAAGTGATGCGGCACTCGAGATGCTCCCCTCGTCATAGATGTGTTGCAGCACCACACTCACTGCTCGGATAGCCGCGCCACATGGTCCAGACCAAGATGACACCATTCATGGAAGGACGGCTAAAATCTTCTATTATGCGGAAAAAACTTTCCATTAACCAACGGGTGTAGCTAAACTACTAGCAACCAATTCTTGAACAAAATTTGGCATATGATCCAACCACACAATGGATGGCACAGTCGCATGATAACCACAGTGCACCAAGGAATGCACCATAGAATTACAAGTCCTAGGACAAAAGATGAATTCAGAAGAATGGAACCGAAGAATGCAACTACTCCTAGCTTCATGGTAGAGGAAACCGAACTTTGCATCGCCGAAATCTCCAGAGTTGAGAGCTTGTACCAAAGACAAAGAGTGAGATTCCAACATTGTACAATAGGCACCTGATGGGGAACGAAGCATGAAAATCAAAAAAGTTCCTACGAAACACCCAAGATCCAATCTAGGAGATGCATAGCTACGAGAGGGGAGTATGTCTACATACCCTTGTAGACCGAAAACGTTAGTATCGTAACATGGTTAATGTAGTCGTACTCTTCACGATCCAATCGTGATTCAATCTGATCTAGTGCCGAACAGACGACACCTCCGAGATTAGCGCAACGTTCAGCTCGATCGCGTCATCTCCTTCTTGATCCAGCAAGCGAGGGAGAGGAGGTAGATGAGATCGAAACCAGCACGGCGGTATGGTGGTGGTGGCAGCAGCAGAATTCCGGTAGGGCTTCACCAACCGCGTACCGGAGGAAAGGTGGACGAGTTGGGAGAGACGAAGGGCAAGGATGGAGGCATGCGGCTGCCCTCCCACCTCCCCACTATATAGGGGTGAGGGGGAGGGGCGACGGCCCTAGCCCCTCCTCCAAGGGAGGGGGCGGCGGCCCTAGGGGGTGACTTGGCCCCATGCCATTGGGGGCGCCTCCCACCCCTAGGGTTTGCCCTCCCTAAGCGCATGGGCCTAGTGGGGGCTGTTGCGCCTGGCCCATCTTGGCTAGGGCACCCCTCTACAGCCCACGTGGGTCCCCGGGGCTGGTGGACCCCCTTGGTGGATCCCTGGACCCCTTCGGTGCCTCCGGTACACTTGCCGGTACGCCCCTGAACTTTTCCGGTGGCCAAAACAGGACTTCCCATATATGAATCTTTACCTCCGGGCCATTCCAGAGCTCCTCGTGATATATCCTAGATCCCATCTAGGACTCCGAACAACCTTCGAACTTTCCACTATTAATATCTCAATACTACCTTGGCGCTACCGAACGTTAAGCGTGCGACCCTACGGGTTCGGGAACAAGCAGACATGACCGAGACTCCTCTCTGATCAATAATCAATAGTGGGACCTGGATGCCCGTATTGATTCCTAAATATTCAATGAAGATCTTTATCGGTTGAACCATGATGTCAAGGATTCAGTCAATCCCGTATGCAATCCCCTTTGTCCGGCGATATGTTACTTGCTCGAGATTCGATCGTCGGTATCTCCATACCTAGTTCAATCTTGTTACCGGCAAGTCTCTTTACTCGTTCCATAATACAAGATCCCATGACTAAACTCATTAGTCACATTAAGCTTCTTATGATGTTGTATTACCGAGAGGGCCCAGAGATATCTCTCTGTCACACGAAGTGACAAATCCCAGTCTCGATCCATGCAACCCAACATACACCTTCGGAGATGTTGGGGAACGTAGCATGCAATTTCAAAAAAATTCCTATGCTCACGCAAGATCTATATATCTAGGAGATGCATAGCAACGAGTGGGGAAGAGTGTGTCCATGTACCCTCGTAGACCGAAAGCGGAACCATTAGGTTAACGCAGTTGATGTAGTTGAACGTCTTCATGATCCAACATATCAAGTGCCGAACGTACGACACCTCCGAGTTCTGCACACGTTCAGCTCGATGACGTCCCTCGAACTCTTGATCCAGCTAAGTGTCGAGGGAGAGTTTCGTCAGCACGATGGCGTGGTGACGGTGATGGTGATGTGATCCGCGCAGGGCTTCGCCTAAGCACTACAGCGCTATGACCGGAGGAGTAAACTGTGGAGGGGGGCACCGCACATGGCTAAGAGAACAATTGATGTACCTTTGGGGTGCCCCCCGCCCCCGTATATAAAGGAGGAGAGGGGAGGCCGGCCGGCCCTAGGGGCGCGCCAAGTGGGGGGGAGTCCCACTAGGACTCTTAGTCCTAGTCGACTCCCCCTTCGTTCGAACGGAGAGGGGGAAAGGGGAAAGAGGGGGAGGGAGAAGGAAAGGGGGGACGCGCCCCCACCCCTTGTCCAATTCGGATTGGCCATAGGGGGGCGCGCGCCACCTCTTGTGGTCTGCCTCCCTCTCTCCACTATGGCCCATGAGGCCCATTAACTTTCCCGGGGGGTTCCGGTAACCTCCCGGTACTCCGAAAAATCCCCGAACCTCTTCAGAACCATTCCGGTGTCCGTACATAACCTTCCAATATATCAATCTTTACCTCTAGACCATTTCGAGACTCCTCGTCATGTCCGTGATCTCATCCGGGACTACGAACAAACTTTGGTCACCAAAACACACAACTCATAATACAAACCGTCATCGAACGTTAAGTGTGCGAACCCTACGGGTTCGAGAACTATATGTAGACATGACCGAGACACATCTTCGGTCAATAAACAATAGCGGAACCTGGATGCTCATATTGGTTCCTACATATTCTACGAAGATCTTTATCGGTCAAACCGCATGACAACATACGTTATTCCCTTTGTCATCGGTATGTTACTTGCCCGAGATTCGATCATTGGTATCGTCATACCTAGTTCAATCTCGTTACTGGCATGTCTCTTTACTCGTTTCGTAATGCATCATCCCGCAACTAACTCATTAGTCACATTGCTTGCAAGGCTTATAGTGATCTGCATTACCGAGAGGGCCCAGAGATACCTCTCCGATACTCAGAGTGACAAATCCTAATCTTGATCTATGCCAACCCAACAAACACCTTCGGAGACACCTGTAGAGCATCTTTATAATCACCCAGTTATGTTGTGACGTTTGATAGCACACAAGGTGTTCCTCTGGTATTCGGGAGTTGCATAATCTCATAGTCAGAGGAATATGTATAAGTCATGAAGAAAGCAATAGCAATAAAACTGAACGATCATTATGCTAAGCTAACGGATGGGTCCTATCCATCACATCATTCTCTAATGATGTGATCCCGTTCATCAAATGACAACACATGTCTATGGTCAGGAAACATAACCATCTTTGATCAATGAGCTAGTCAAGTAGAGGCATACTAGGGACACTCTGTTTTGTCTATCTATTCACACATGTACTAAGTTTCCGGTTAATACAATTCTAGCATGAATAATAAACATTTATCATGATATAAGGAAATATAAATAACAACTTTATTATTGCCTCTAGGGCATATTTCCTTCAATCTCCCACTTGCACTAGAGTCAGTAATCTAGATTACATAGTAATGATTCTAACACCCATGTAGTCTTGGTGCTGATCATGTTTTTCTCGTGGAAGAGGTTTAGTCAACGGGTCTGCAACATTCAGATCTGTATGAATTTTGCAAATCTCTATGTCTCCCTCCTTGACTTGATCGAGGATGGAATTGAAGCGTCTCTTGATGTGTATGGTTCTCTTGTGAAATCTGGATTCCTTAGCTAAGGCAATTGCTCCATTATTGTCACAAAAGATTTTCATTGGACCCGACGCAATTACACCTAGATCGGATATGAACTCCTTCATCCAGACTCCTTCATTTGCTGCTTCCGAAGAAGCTATGTATTCCGCTTCACACGTAGATCCCGCCCCGACGCTCTGCTTGGAACTGCACCAACTTACAGCTCCACCATTCAATATAAATACGTATCCGGTTTGTGATTTAGAGTCATCCAGATTATTGTCAAAGCTTGCATCGACGTAACCATTTATGACAAGCTCTTTGTCACCTCCATAAACGAGAAACATATCCTTAGTACTTTTCAGGTATTTTAGGATGTTCTTGACCGCTGTCCAGTGATCCATTCATGGATTACTTTGGTACCTCCCTGCTAAACTTATAGCAAGGCACACATCAGGTCTGGTACACAGCATTGCATACATGATAGAAACTATGGCTGAGGCATAGGGAATGACTTTCATTTTCTCTCTATCTTCTGCAGTGGTCGGGCATCGAGTCTGACTCAACTTCACACCTTGTAACACAGGCAAGAACCCTTTCTTTGACTGATCCATTTTGAACTTCTTCAAAACCTTATCAAGGTATGTGTTTTGTGAAAGTCCAATTAAGCTTCTTGATCTATCTCTATAGATCTTGATGCCCAATATATAAGCAGCTACACCGAGGTCTTTCTTTGAAAAATTCTTATTTAAGTATCCTTTTATGCTATCCAGAAATTCTGTATTATTTCCAATCAACAATATGTCATCCACATATAATATCAGAAATGCTATAGAGCTCCCACTCATTTTCTTAAATACAGGATTCTCCAAAAGTCTGTATAAAACCACTGTTGGAAATATGCCCTAGAGGCAATAATAAATTGGTTATTATTATATTTCCTTATTCATGATAATCGTTTATTATCCATGCTAAAATTGTATTGATAGGAAACTCAGATACATGTGTGGATACATAGACAACACCATGTCCCTAGTAAGCCTCTAGTTGAGTAGCTCGTTGATCAATGGATGGTTACGGTTTCCTGACCATGGACATTGGATGTCGTTGATAACGGGATCACTTCATTAGGAGAATGATGTGATGGACAAGACCCAATCCTAAGCCTAGCACAAGATCGTGTAGTTTGTTTGCTAAGAGCTTTTCTAATGTCAAGTACCATTTCCTTAGACCATGAGATTGTGCAACTCCCGGATACCGTAGGAATGCTTTGGGTGTACCAAACGTCACAACGTAACTGGGTGGCTATAAAGGTGCACTACAGGTATCTCCAAAAGTGTCTGTTGGGTTGGCACGAATCGAGACTGGGATTTGTCACTCCGTGTAAACGGAGAGGTATCTCTGGGCCCACTTGGTAGGACATCATCATAATGTGCACAATGTGACCAAGGAGTTGATCACGAGATGATGTGTTACGGAACGAGTAAAGAGACTTGCCGGTAACGAGATTGAACAAGGTATCGGGATACCGACGATCGAATCTCGGGCAAGTACCATACCGATAGACAAAGGGAATTGTATACGGGATTGATTGAATCCCCGACATCGTGGTTCATCCAATGAGATCATCGTGGAACATGTGGGAGCCAACATGGGTATCCAGATCCCGCTGTTGGTTATTGGCCGGAGAACGTCTCGGTCATGTCTGCATGGTTCCCGAACCCGTAGGGTCTACACACTTAAGGTTCGATGACGCTAGGGTTATAGGGAATAGATATACGTGGTTACCGAATGTTGTTCGGAGTCCCGGATGAGATCCCGGACGTCACGAGGAGTTCCGGAATGGTCCGGAGGTAAAGATTTATATATGGGAAGTCCTGTTTTGGTCACCGGAAAAGTTTCGGGTACTATCGGTAATGTACCGGGACCACCGGGAAGGTCCCGGGGGTCCACCAGGTGGGGCCACCGGCTCCAGAGGGCTGCGTGGGCCAAGTGTGGGAAGGGACCAGCCCCTAGGTGGGCTGGTGCGCCTCCCACAAGGGGCCCAGGGCGCAGGAAGGGGGGGAAGGGGGAAACCCTAGGCTAAAATGGGCCTAAGGCCCATCTAGTGGGGCGCCCCCTCTCTCCCCCCTTGGCCGCCCCCAAGTCCAATCTAGGGCTGGCCGCACCCCTTGGGGGGGGACCCTAGATGGGGGCACAGCCCCTTCCCCTCCCCTATATATATTGGGGGTTTTGGGGCTGCCATACACATGAGAACATCTCTCTCTTGGCGCAGCCCTACCCCTCTCCCTCCTCCTCTCCCGCGGTGCTTGGCGAAGCCCCGCAGGATTGCCACGCTCCTCCATCACCACCACGCCGTCGTGCTGCTGCTGGACGGAGTCTTCCCCAACCTCTCCCTCTCTCCTTGCTGGATCAAGGCGTGGGAGACGTCACCGGGCTACACGTGTGTTGAACGCGGAGGCGCCGTGGTTCGGCGCTTAGATCGGAATCAACCGCGATCTGAATCGCTACGAGTACGACTCCTTCATCCGCGTTCTTGCAACGCTTCTGCATCGTGATCTACAATGGTATGTAGATGCACTCCCCTTACCCTCGTTGCTAGATTACTCCATAGATTGATCTTGGTGATGCGTAGAAAATTTTGAATTTCTGCTACGTTCCCCAACAGTGGCATCATGAGCTAGGTCTATGCGTAGTTTCTATGCACGAGTAGAACACAAAGTAGTTGTGGGCATCGATTTTGTCAATTTACTTGCCGTTACTAGTCTTATATTGATTCGGCGGCATCGTGGGATGAAGCGGCCTGGACCGACCTTACACGTACTCTTACGTGAGACAGGTTCCACCGACTGACATGCACTAGTTGCATAAGGTGGCTAGCGGGTGTCTGTCTCTCCCACTTTAGTTGGATCGGATTCGATGAAAAGGGTCCTTATGAAGGGTAAATAGAAATTGGCATATCACGTTGTGGTTTTTGCGTAGGTAAGAAACGTTCTTGCTAGAAACCCATAGCAGCCACGTAAAACATGCAACAACAATTAGAGAACGTCTAACTTGTTTTTGCAGGGTATGCTATGTGATGTGATATGGCCAAAAGGATGTGATGAATGATATATGTGATGTATGAGATTGATCATGTTCTTGTAATAGGAATCACGACTTGCATGTCGATGAGTATGACAACCGGCAAGAGCCATAGGAGTTGTCTTAATTTATTGTATGACCTGCATGGCAATGAAAAATGCCATGTAATTACTTTACTTTATTGCTAACCGTTAGCCATAGTAGTAGAAGTAATAGTTGGCGAGACAACTTCATAAAGACACGATGATGGAGATCATGATGATGGAGATCATGGTGTCATGCCGGTGACGAAGATGATCATGGTGCCCCGAAGATGGAGATCAAAGGAGCAAAATGATATTGGCCATATCATGTCACTATTTGATTGCATGTGATGTTTATCATGTTTTGCATCTTATTTGCTTAGAACGACGGTAGTAAGTAAGATGATCCCTTATAATAATTTCAAGAAAGTGTTCCCCCTAACTGTGCACCGTTGGGAAGGTTCGTTGTTTCGAAGCACCACGTGATGATCGGGTGTGATAGATTCTAACGTTCGCATACAACGGGTGTTGACGAGCCTAGCATGTACAGACATGGCCTCGGAACACACGCAATACACTTAGGTTGACTTGACGAGCCTAGCATGTACAGACATGGCCTCGGAACACGGAGGACCGAAAGGTCGAGCATGAGTCGTATAGATGATACGATCAACATGGAGATGTTCACCGATGATGACTAGTCCGTCTCACGTGATGATCGGACACGGCCTAGTTTGACTCGGATCATGTATCACTTAGATGACTAGAGGGATGTCTATCTGAGTGGGAGTTCATTAATCATATGAACTCAGTTATCATGAACATAGTCAAAAGGTCTTTGCAAATTATGTCATAGCTTGCGCTTAAGTTCTACTGTTTAAGATATGTTCCTAGAGAAAATTTAGTTGAAAGTTGGTAGTAGCAATTATGTGGACTGGGTCCGTTAACTGAGGATTGTCCTCATTGCTGCACAGAAGGCTTATGTCCTTAATGCACCGCTCGGTGTGCTGAACCTCAGCATCGTCTGTAGATGTTGCGAAACATCTGACATACACGTTTTGATGACTTCGTGATAGTTCAGTGCGTAATGCTAACGGTTTAGAATTGTGGCACCAAAGACGTTTTTGAAACGTCGCAGAACATGTGAGATGTTCCGAAGACTGAAATTGGGATTTCAGACTAATGCCCACGTCAAGAGTTATGAGACCTCTGACAAGTTTCTTAAGCCTGCAAACTAAGGGAGAAAAGCTCAATCGTTGAGCATGTGCTCAGATTGTCTGAGTACCACAATCGCTTGAATCGAGTGGGAGTTAATCTTCCAGATGAGATAGTGATGGTTCTCCATAGTCACTGACACCAAGCTATTAGAGCTTCGTGATGAACTATAACATATCAGGGATAAACATGATGATCCTTGAGCAACTCGCGATGTTTGACACCGCGAAAGTAGAAATCAAGTAGGAGCATCAATTGTTGATGGTTAGTAAAACCACTAGTTTCCAGAAGGGCAAGGGCAAAAGGGATACTTCATGAAACAACAAATCATTTGCTGCTCTAGTGGAGAATCCCAAGGTTGAACCCAAACCCGAGACTAAGTGCTTCTGTAATGAGGGGAACGGTCACTGAAGCAGAACGACCCTAGATACTTGGTAGATGAGAAGGCAGGCAAGGTCGACAGAAGTATATTGGATATACATTATATGAATGTGTACTTTACTAGTACTCCTAGCAGCACCAGGGTATTAGATACCGGTTCGTTGGCTAAGTGTTAGTAACTCGAAATAAAAGCTGCGGGAAAAACGGAGACTAGCTAAAGGTGAGATGACGATATGTGTTGGAAGTGTTTCCAAGGTTGATGTGATCAAGCATCGCACGCTCCCTCTACCATCGAGATTGGTGTTAAACCTAAATAATTGTTATTTGGTGTTTGCATAAACATGATTGGATTATGTTTATCGCAATACGGTTATTCATTTAAGGAGAATAATGGTTACTCTGTTTATTTGAATAATACCTTCAATGGTCTTGCACCTAAAATGAATCTCGATCGCAGTGATACACATGTTCGTGCCAAAAGATATAAAATAGTGATGATAGTACCACATACTTGTGGCACTGCCATTTGAGTCATATTGGTATAGAACGCATGAAGAAGCTCCATGTAGATGGATCTTTGGACTCACTCGTTTTTGAAAAGATTGAGACATGCGAACCATGTCTATTGGTATATAAGCATGAAGAAACTCCATGCAGATGGATCGTTTGGACTCACTTGATTTTGAATCACTTGAGACATGCAAATCATACCACATGGGCAAGATGACTGAAAGGCCTCGTTTTTCAATAAGATGGAACAAGAGAGCAACTTGTTGGAAGTAATACATTTGATGTGTGCAGTCCAATGAGTGCTGAGGCATGCAGTGGATATCGTTATGGTCTTACTTCACAGATGATTTGAGTAGATGCTGAGTGTATTTACTTGATGAAACACAAGTCTGAATTATTGAAAGGTTCAAGTAATTTCAGAGTGAAGTTGAAGATCGTCGTGACAAGAGGATAAAATGTCTATGATATGATCATAGAGATATCTGAGTTACGAGTTTGGCACACAATTAAGACATTGTGGAAAAGTGTTTCACAATTATACCGCCTGGAACACCACAGTGTGATGGTGTGTCCGAACATCATAACTGCACCCTATTGGATATGGTGCATACCATGATGTCTCTTATCGAATTACCACTATCGTTTATGGGTTAGGCATTAGAGATAACCGCATTCACTTTAAAAGGGGCACCACGCAATTCCGTTGAGACGACACCGTTTAGAGAAACCTAAGTTGTCGTTTCTTAAAAGTTTGGGGCTGCGATGCTTATGTGAAAAAGTTTCAGGCTGATAAGCTCGAACCCAAAGCGGATAAATGCATCTTCATAGAATACCCAAAACAGTTGGGTATACCTCCTATTTCAGATCTGGAAGCAAAAGTAATTGCTTCTAGAAACGAGTCCTTTCTCGAGGAAAAGTTTCTCTCGAAAGAATTGAGTGGGAGGATGGTGGAGACTTGATAAGGTTATTGAACCGTCACTTCAACTAGTGTGTAGCAGGGCACAGGAAGTTGTTCCTGTGGCACCTACACCAATTGAAGTGGAAGCTTATGATAGTGATCATGAAACTTCGGATCAAG
The DNA here is from genome assembly GCF_018294505.1 of Triticum aestivum. Lineage (NCBI taxonomy): Eukaryota > Viridiplantae > Streptophyta > Magnoliopsida > Poales > Poaceae > Triticum > Triticum aestivum. The sequence goes on along the minus strand of NC_057814.1, from coordinate 418,380,168 downwards.
TCACTACCAAACCTCGTAGGACGACGAGGATGCGTACTACTTCAGAGTAATGCGTAATCCTGTCTTGGAAGTCATGTTGTTGGACAACGATGAACCTATGAGCTGTGGAGAAGCGATGGTGGGCCCGGATTCCGACGAATGGCTCGAGGCCATGAAATCCGAGATAGAATCCATGTATCAGAACAAAGCATGGACTTTGGTGAACTTGCCCGATGATCGGCAAGCCATTGAGATAAATGGATCTTTAAGAAGAAGACGGACATGGACGGTAATGTTACCGTCTATGAAGCTCGACTTGTGGCAAAGAGAATTTTCACAAGTTCAAGGAGTTGACTACGATGAGATTTTCTCATCCGTAGCGATGCTTAAGTCCGTCGGAATCATGTTAGCATTAGCTGCATTTATGAAATCTGGCAGATGGATGTCAAAACAAGTTTCCTTACCAGTTTTCGTAAGGAAAGGTTGTATGTGATACAATCAGAAAGGTTTTGTCGATCCTAAGGATGCTAAAAGGTATGCTAGCTCCAGCGATCCTTCCATGGACTAGAGCAAGCATCTCGGAGTCAGAATATACGCTTTGATGGAGTGATCAAAGTTTTTGGGTTTATACAAAGTTTGTTAGAAACTTGTATTTACAATAAAGTGAGTGGGAGCGCTACAACATTTCTGATAAGTATATGTGAATGACATATTGTTGATCCGAAATGATGTAAAATTTCTGGAAAGCATAAAGGGTTGTTTGAAAGGAGTTTTTCAAAGGAAGACCTGGATAAAGCTGCTTACATATTGGGCATCAAGATCTATAGAGATAGATCAAGACGCCTGATGATACTTTCAAAGAACGCACACCTTGACATGATTTTGAAAGAGTTCAAAATAGATCAGCAAAGAAGGAGTTCTTGGCTGTGTTACAAGGTGTGAGTATTGAGTAAGACTCAAGACCTGACCACAGCAGAAGAGAGAGAAAGGACGAAGGTCGTCCCCTATGCTTTAGACGTAGGCTCTACAGTATGCTATGCTGTGTACCGCACATGAAGTGTGCCTTGCCATGAGTTGGTCAAGGGGTACAATAGTGATCCGGGAATGGATCACATGACAGCGGTCGAACTTATCCTTAGTATCTAGTGGACTAAGGAATTTTCTCGATTATGGAGGTGAAAAGGAGTTCGTCGTAAAGGGTTACGTCGATGCGAACTTTGACACTAATCCGGATGACTCTGAGTAGTAGACCGGATTCGTATAGTAGAGCAGTTATTTGAAATGGCTCCAAGTAGCGCGTGGTAGCATCCACAAGATGACATAGATATTCGTAAAGCACACACGGATCTGAAAGGTTCAGACCCATTGACTAATAACCTCTCTCACAAGCATAACATGATCAAACCAGAACTCATTGAGTGGTAATCACATAGTGATCTGAACTAGATTGTTGACTCTAGTAAACTCTTGGATGTTGGTCACATGGTGATGTGACCTGTGAGTGTTAACCACATGGTGATGTGAACTAGATTATTGACTCTAGTGCAAGTGGGAGACTGTTGGAAATATGCCCTAGAGGCAATAATAAATTGGTTATTATTATATTTACTTGTTCATGATAATCGTTTATTATCCATGCTAAAATTGTATTGATAGGAAACTCACATACATGTGTGGATACATAGACAACACCATGTCCCTAGTAAGCCTCTAGTTGACTAGCTCGTTGATCAATGGATGGTTATGGTTTCCTGACCATGGACATTGGATGTCGTTGATAACGGGATCACTTCATTAGGAGAATGATGTGATGGACAAGACCCAATCCTAAGCCTAGCACAAGATCGTGTAGTTCGTTTGCTAAGAGCTTTTCTAATGTCAAGTATCATTTCCTTAGACCATGAGATTGTGCAACTCCCGGATACCGTAGGAATGCTTTGGGTGTACCAAACGTCACAACGTAACTGGGTGGCTATAAAGGTGCACTACAGGTATCTCCAAAAGTGTCTGTTGGGTTGGCACGAATCGAGACTGGGATTTGTCACTCTGTGTAAACGGAGAGGTATCTCTGGGCCCACTCGGTAGGACAATCATCATAATGTGCACAATGTGACCAAGGAGTTGATCACGGGATGATGTGTTACAGAACGAGTAAAGAGACTTGCCGGTAACGAGATTGAACAAGGTATCGGGATACCGACGATCGAATCTCGGGCAAGTACCATACCGATAGACAAAGGGAATTGTATACGGGATTGATTGAATCCCCGACATCGTGGTTCATCCGATGAGATCATCGTGGAACATGTGGGAGCCAGCATGGGTATCCAGATCCCGCTGTTGGTTATTGGCCGGAGAACGTCTCGGTCATGTCTGCGTGGTTCCCGAACCCGTAGGGTCTATACACTTAAGGTTTGATGACGCTAGGGTTATAGGGAATAGATATACGTGGTTACCGAATGTTGTTCGGAGTCTCGGATGAGATCCCGGACGTCACGAGGAGTTCCGGAATGGTCCGGAGGTAAAGATTTATATATGGGAAGTCCTGTTTTGGTCACCGGAAAAGTTTCGGGTACTATCGGTAATGTACCGGGACCACCGGGAGGGTCCCGGGGGTCCACCAGGTGGGGCCACCGGCTCCAGAGGGCTGCGTGGGCCAAGTGTGGGAAGGGACCAGCCCCTAGGTGGGCTGGTGCGCCTCCCACAAGGGGCCCAGGGCGCAGGAAGGGGGGAAGGGGGGAAACCCTAGGCTCAGATGGGCCTAAGGCCCATCTAGTGGGGCGCCCCCTCTCTCCCCCCCTTGGCCGCCCCCAAGTCCAATCTAGGGCTGGCCGCACCCCTTGGGGGGGGACCCTAGATGGGGGCGCAGCCCCTCCCCCTCCCCTATATATATTGGGGGTTTTGGGGTTGCCATACACATGAGAACATCTCTCGCTTGGCGCAGCCCTACCCCTCTCCCTCCTCCTCTCCCGCGGTGCTTGGCGAAGCCCTGCAGGATTGCCACGCTCCTCCATCACCACCACGCCGTCGTGCTGCTGCTGGACGGAGTCTTCCCCAACCTCTCCCTCTCTCCTTGCTGGATCAAGGCGTGGGAGACGTCACCGGGCTGCACGTGTGTTGAACGCGGAGGCGCCGTGGTTCGGCGCTTAGATCGGAATCAACCGCGATCTAAATCGCTACGAGTACGACTCCTTCATCCGCGTTCTTGCAACGCTTCCGCATCACGATCTACAATGGTATGTAGATGCACTCGCCTTCCCCTCGTTGCTAGATTACTCCATAGATTGATCTTGGTGATGCGTAGAAAATTTTGAATTTCTGCTACGTTCCCCAACAACCATATGCTTCGATCACACTATCAAAGTGTATATTCCAACTCCGAGATGCTTGCACCAGTCCATAAATGGATCGCTGGAGCTTGCACACTTTGTTAGCACCTTTAGGATCGACAAAACCTTCTGGTTGCATCATATACAACTCTTCTTTAAGAAATCCATTAAGGAATGCGGTTTTGACATCCATTTGCCAAATTTCATAATCATAAAATGCGGCAATTGCTAACATGTTTCGGACAGATTTAAGCATCGCTACGGGTGAGAAGGTCTCATCGTAGTCAACTCCTTGAACTTGTCGAAAACCTTTCGCAACAAGTCGAGCTTTGTAGACAGTAACATTACCATCAGCGTCAGTATTCTTCTTGAAGATCCATTTATTCTCTATGGCTTGCCGATCATCGGGCAAGTCAACCAAAGTCCACACTTTGTTCTCATACATGGATCCCATCTCAGATTTCATGGCCTCAAGACATTTCACGGAATCTGGGCTCATTATCGCTTCCTCATAGTTCGCAGGTTCGTCATGGTCTAGTAACATGACCTCCAGAACAGGATTACCATACCACTCTGGTGCGAAACGTACTCTGGTTGACCTACGAGGTTCGGTAGTAACTTGAACTGAAGTTTCATGATCATCATCATTAACTTCCTCACTAATTGGTGTAGGCATCACTCGAACTGATTTCTGTGATGAACTACTTTCCAATTCGGGAGAAGGTACAATTACCTCATCAAGTTCTACTTTCCTCCCACTCACTTGATTCGAGAGAAGCTCCTTCTCTAGAAAGGATCCATTCTTAGCAACAAATGTTTTGCCTTCGGATCTGTGATAGAAGGTGTATCCAACAGTTTCTTTCGGGTATGCTATGAAGACGTACTTCTCCGATTTGGGTTCGAGCTTATCAGGTTGAAGTTTTTTCACATAAGCATCACAGCGCCAAACTTTAAGAAACGACAACTTAGGTTTCTTGCCAAACCACAGTTCATATGGTGTTGTCTCAACGTATTTAGATGGTGCCCTATTTAACGTGAATGCAGCCGTCTCTAAAGCATAACCCCAAAATGATAGTGGTAAATCGATAAAAGACATCATAGATCGCACCATATAGTACGGTTACGATGTTCGGACACACCATTACACTGTGGTGTTCCAGGTGGCGTGAGTTGCAAAACTATTCCACATTGTTTCAAATGAAGACCAAACTCATAACTCAAATATTCACCTCCATGATCAGATCGTAGAAATTTTATTTTCTTGTTATGATGATTTTTCACTTCACTCTGAAATTTGAAGTAGATATACCCATATCCGCTCAAATCATCCGTGAAGGTCAGAAAATAACGATACCCGCCGTGAGCCTCAACACTCATTGGACTGCATACACCAGTATGTATTATTTCCAATAAGTCAGTTGCTCGCTCTATTGTCCCGGAGAACGGAGTCTTAGTCATCTTGCCCACGAGGCATTGTTCGCAAGGATCAAGTGATTCCAAAAGCCCATTAGCATGGAGTTTCTTCATGCGCTTTACACCAATATGACCTGAACGGCAGTGCCATAAATAAGTTGCACTATCATTACTAACTTTGCATCTTTTGGCTTCAATATTATGAACATGTGTATCACTACAATCGAGATTCAACAAAAATATATCACTCATCAAGGGTGCATGACCATAAAAGATATTACTCATATAAATAGAACAACCACTATTCTCTAATTTAAATGAATAACCGTCTCACATCAAACAAGATCTAGTTATAATGTTCATGCTTAACGCTAGCGTCAAATAACAATTATTTAGGTCTAAAACTAATCCCGAAGGTAGATGTAGAGGTAGCGTGCCGACGGCGATCACATCGACTTTGGAACCATTTCCGACGCGCATCGTTACCTCGTCCTTAGCCAATCTTCGTTTAATCCTTAGCCCCTGTTTCGAGTTGCAAATATGAGCAACAGAACCAGTATCAAATACCCAGGCGCTACTATGAGCATTAGTAAGGTACACATCAATAACATGTATATCAAATATACCTTTCACTTTGCCATCCTTCTTATCCGCCAAATACTTGGGGCAGTTCCGCTTCCAGTGACCAGTCCCTTTGCAGTAGAAGCGCTCAGTCTCAGGCTTAGGTCCAGACTTGGGCTTCTTCGCTTTAGCAGCAACTTGCTTGCTATTCCTCTTGAAGTTCCCCTTCTTCCCTTTGCCCTTTTTCTTGAAACTAGTGATCTTGTTAACCATCAACACTTGATGCGCCTTCTTGATTTCCACCTCCGCAGCCTTTAGCATCGCGAAGAGGTCGGGAATTGTATTTTCCATCCCTTGCATATTATAGTTCATCACGAAGCCTTTATAGCTTGGTGGAAGTGATTGAAGAACTCCGTCAATGACACTATCATCAGGAAGATTAACTCCTAGCCGAGTCAAGTGGTTATGGTACCCAGACATTCTGAGTATGTGTTCACTGACAGAACTATTCTCCTCCATCTTGCAGCTATAGAACTTGTTGGAGACTTCATATCTCTCAACTCGGGCATTTGCTTGAAATATTAAATTCAACTCCTGGAACATCTCATATGCTCCATGACGTTCAAAACGTCTTTGAAGTCCCGATTCTAAGCCGTAAATCATGGCACACTGAACTATCGAGTAGTCATCAGCTTTAGTCTGCCAGGCGTTCATATCGTCTGGAGTTGCTCCTGCAGCGGGCCTTGCACCTAGCGGTGCTAGCAGGACGTAATTCTTCTGTGCAGCAATGAGGATAATCCTCAAGTTACGGACCCAGTCCGTGTAGTTGCTACCATCATCTTTCAACTTAGATTTCTCTAGGAACGCATTAAAATTCAAGGGAACAGTAGCACGGGCCATTGATCTACATAGATATGCAAAAGCTATCAGGTACTAAGTTCATGCTAAATTAAAGTTCAATTAATCATATTACTTAAGAACTCCCACTCAGATAGACATCCCTCTAGTCATCTAAATAATCATGTGATCCATATCAACTAAACCATGTCCGATTATCACATGAGATGGAGTAGTATTCAATGGTGAACATCTCTATGTTGATCATATCTACTATATGATTCACGTTCGACCTTTCGGTCTTAGTGTTCCGAGGCCATATCTGCATATGCTAGGCTCGTCAAGTTTAACCCAAGTATTCTGCACGTGCAAAACTGGCTTGCACCCGTTGTATGTGAATGTAGAGCTTATCACACCAAATCATCACGTGGTGTCTCGGCACGACGAACTGTAGCAACGGTGCATACTCAGGGAGAACACTTATACCTTGAAATTTAGTGAGGGATCGTCTTATAATGCTACCGCCGTACTAAGCAAAATAAGAGGCATAAAAGATAAACATCACATGCAATCAAAATATGTGACATGATATGGCCATCATCATCTTGTGCCTTTGATCTCCAGATCCAAAGCACCGTCATGATCTCCATCATCACCGGCTTGACACCTTGATCTCCATCGTAGCGTCGTTGTCGTCTCGCCAACTATTGCTTCTACAACTATCGCTACCGCATAGTGATAAAGTAAAGCAATTACATGGCGATTGCATTTCATACAATAAAGCGACAACCATAAGGCCCCTGAAAAAACAAGTTAGACGTCCTCTACTTTGTTGTTGCAAGTTTTACGTGGGTGCTACGGACTTCTAGCAAGAACAGTTCTTACCTACGCTTCAAAACCACAATGATTTTTCGTCAAGTGTGCTGTTTTAACCTTCAACAGGGACCGGCCGTAGTCAAACTCGATTCAACTGAAGTTGGAGAAACAGACACCGGCCAGCCACCTATGTGCAAAGCACGTCGGTAGAACCGGTCTCATGAACGTGGTCATGTAATGTTGGTCCGGGCCGCTTCATCCAACAATACCGCCGAATCAAAGTAAGACGTTGGTGGTAAGCAGTATGACTATTATTGCCCACAACTCTTTGTGGTCTACTCGTGCGTATCATTTACACATAAACCTGGCTCGGATGCCACTGTTGGGGAACGTTGCATGCAATTTCAAAAAAATTCCTACGCTCACGCAAGATCTATCTAGGAGATGCATATCAACGAGAGGGGGAGAGTGTGTCCACGTACCCTCGTAGACCGAAAGCGGAAGCATTAGTTTAACGCGGTTGATGTATTCGAACGTCTTCTCGATTCAACTGATCAAGTACCGAACATACGGCACCTCCGAGTTCTGCACACGTTCAGCTTGATGACATCCCTCGAAGTCTTGATCCAGCAAAGTGTCGAGGGAGAGTTTTGTCAGCACGATGGCGTGGTGACGGTGATGGTGATGTGATCCGCGCAGGGTTTCGCCTAAGCACTACGACGCTATGAACGGAGGAGTAAACTGTGGGGGGGGGGCGCCGCACACGGCTAAGAGAACAATTGATGTGCCTTTGGGGTGCCCCCCGCCCCCGTATATAAGGAGGAGAGGGGAGGCCGGCCGGCCCTAGGGGCGTGCCAAGTGGGGGGGGGAGTCCCACTAGGACTCCTAGTCCTAGTCGGCTCCCCCCTTCCTTCCAACGGAGAGGGGTAAAGGGGAAAGAGGGGGAGAGGGAGAAGGAAAGGGGGGACACGCCCCACCCCTTGTCCAATTCGTATTGGCCATAGGGGAGGCGCGCGCCACCTCTTGTGGCCTGCCTCCCTCTCTCCACTATGGCCCATGAGGCCCATTAACTTTCCCGGGGGGATCCGGTAACCTCCCGGTACTCCAAAAAATCCCCGAACCTCTTCGGAACCATTCCGGTGTCCGTACATAACCTTCCAATATATCAATCTTTACCTCTCGACCATTACGAGACTCCTCGTCATGTCCGTGATCTCATCTAGGACTTCGAACAATCTTCGGTCACCAAAACACACAACTCATAATACAAATCATCATCGAACGTTAAGCGTGCGGACTCTACGGGTTCGAGAACTATGTAGACATGACCGAGACACATCTCTGGTCAATAACCAATAGTGGAACATGGATGCTCATATTGGTTCCTAAATATTCTACGAAGATCTTTATCGGTCAAACCGCATGACAACATACGTTATTCCCTTTGTCATCGGTATGTTACTTGCCCGAGATTCGATCGTCGGTATCATCATACCTAGTTCAATCTCGTTACCGGCAAGTCTCTTTACTCGTTCTGTAATGCATCATCCCGCAACTAACTCATTCGTCACATTGCTTGCAAGGCTTACAGTGATGTGCATTACCGAGAGGGCCCAGAGATACCTCTCCGATACTCGGAGTGACAAATCGTAATCTCGATCTATGCCAACCCAACAAACACATTCGGAGATACCTGTAGATCATCTTTATAATCACCTAGTTATGTTGTGACGTTTGGTAACACACAAGGTGTTCCTCCGGTATCCGGGAGTTGCATAATCTCATAGTCAGAGGTATATGTATAAGTCATGAAGAAAGCAATAGCAATAAAACTTAACAATCATTATGCTAAGCTAACGGATGTGTCTTGTCCATCACATCATTTTCTAATGATGTGATCCCGTTCATCAAATGACAACACATGTCTATGGTCAGGAAACATAACCATCTTTGATCAACGAGCTAGTCAAGTAGAGGCATACTAGGGACACTCTGTTTTGTCTATGTATTCACACATGTACTAAGTTTCCGGTTAATACAATTCTAGCATGTATAATAAACACTTATCATGATATAAGCAAATATAAATAACAACTTTATTATTGCCTCTAGGGCATATTTCCTTCAGGAGATATCTGTAGAGCACCTTTATGATCACCTAGTTATGAAGTGACATTTGATAGCACACAAAGTATTCCTCCGGTGTCCGGGAGTGGAATGATCTCATGGTCTAAGGAACTGATACTTGACATGAAGAAAGCTATAGCAAATAACTAAACAATCCGATGCTAATGATGTGATCCCACTATCCATAACAGTTGGGTCTATCCATAACATCATTCTCCTAATGATGTGATCCCACTATCAAATGACAACTCATGTCTATGGTTAGGAAACCTTAACCATCATTGATCATCGAGCTAGTCTAGTAGAGGCTTACTAGGGACACGATGTAGTTTATGTATTCAAACATGTATTTAAGTTTCCGGTCAATACAATTCTAGCATGAATAATAAACATTTATCATGAACGAGAAATATGATAATAACAATCTATTATTGCCTCTAGGGCATATTTCCAACATCACCAGTATTGCTCATGCGCTCCCTCAATTGCCGCTCGACATGCCTCTCCTTCAGCTTGCAAAGCACTTTTAACATGCTCAAGCGTACCCGTCCCAACAGCATGGAATTCTCGCTCATCTGATCGCAAAACATAGCCAAACGCCCCATCTCGTGACCCTGCTTGAAAGTTGCATCAAAGTTAACTTTGACAAACTCGAACCTCGGTCGCTCCCATCTATGTGCAGTAGGAGAAGCAACTTGGTTGTGTGGAAGGAGATCGACTGCAAACTCCAGTAAGTACCTTTGGACCGTGAAAATAATCTCGTCCACTGTCTTAACTTTTCCCCCGTCATATAAAATATCGATCCAATTGATAGTGTATCGTATATATACTGAAGCAACTCTTCCTAGGTAAGTATATTGTGGTTAGGGAGTTTTAAGTAGCTTTGAGATCTGCGCAAAGGGTGAAGTGCCAAAATCTGGAGAGAGGCCTCGGGCGGGAGACTATGAGGCCCCATCCCATAGAATTTTCTTCCGTGCTCTTATGGTTCGGAAGAGAAACAAAAGAGACACTCTCCCATTGTGGTTGATGTCACAGATTGTCAGTTCAATCCTAGAACTAACAACAATGCTACACTTATGTATAGTTTCTACTTGACGCCACGTACGTCCATATGAGACTCCCGTATCAAATTGTCCATAGGTAGAGCATTATTTCTAGAACTAGCTAGTTACTTGAATGGTCGAAGCTTCTACCTAGTTGCCCTTCTTCACCTTGACGCCAATTCCGTCACGGTGTGGGAAGCAACGACCATGGACATGGAGTGGATGTCCTTGTTGTCCCTGGCGACGTAGCCCGGCGGCGTGAGCTCTGTCTCCCTCACCCAGATATCCTCCATCTCAGCATCTCTAGCACCAACGACATCGACGACCGCCGCAGTGGCGTCGCTTGCGTGCAAAACAACGCCACCTTCATGTACCTCACAGCCTCCTCCTCATTGCACATGTCTTCAATCGTCGGGCCGATCTTCTTCATGAGGTTGGCGGCCTTGTAGAGCTCCCACGCCCTCTCCACAACACCTTGTCCCCTCGTCGGATAAATGGAGGCTCCTGGAGCTGCTCTTGCCGTTGACGGTCTCCATCAGCAGCACTCCAAAAAGAAATTTAAACATGTTTGAAAAGTATCCAAGATTTATCCTATTCTAAAGGCTTTGGCACGAGGAGTTCAAATATATAAGAAGATTCAAAAACAAACATATGATTTCAAAGATATGGATGGTTTAAATTAGCCAAGGTGAAATAAAATGTTTAATTTATTGTATGATAAAAGAAAAAGGGAAAGGAGTCTAGAGGGGGAGGAGCCCCTCGGATACTTTTATAGGAGCCGAGAGACACAGTCGATATCTGTTCCCGTCAGGGATCATGTATGAGAAAAGAGAGAGATTGCGTCTGGCACATTACTGGATGCCTGCATGTGAAGAACATTGACGTGGGTGGGACCTCCACCGTACTTGGTTTGATATTCGTTTCTTATAGGAAAAGAATGAGGAGAAACATGTGGCCCATGAGCTGATCCTCAAACATTCAGGAACGACAGATTTCTTATCGGTAAAAATGACTTCGCGGACAAAATGGGTTGTGCTCGATTCCCTTCAAGTTTCTTTTAGTTCCATTTGCTTATAAATATTAAAATAATTGCAATTAAAATGGTTGCATGACATAGATCGATGCAAAGGCCAGAGGCATTTGTTGCCCTTCGAAGAAAAAATAATGGTGGTATCGTTCATGGCAAGGACCGCTAGACTCCTAATAGAAGTAATCCTCCCACAGAGAATTATTTTTACCGGTATCATTCATTTTTCGCCCGCGGAGAGCCTAGGGAGGCGGGTATTCTAGCACCCTTTATAGAAGTAACCCCCCTTCTTAATGAAAAGGTAGCGCTCCTACCGGTTGCTAAAAAACCTCCCACTCTTCTGAAGGACGCTCCTCATAAGGATTACTCAGTCAGAGGGCAATCTACCTTGCAAAGTTCTGGAGCAACACTAAAAATGGTTGCATGCATACATCGATGCAAAGGCCAAATGCACTTTTCGCTCTTATCAAATAAAAAACAATGGTGGTATCGTTCATGGCAAGGACTGCTAGATGAAAGCACAAGTGCTCCCTTGGTGGTTTTGGTAATTAATGTCAACATATCTTTTCTTGGACTAATAGTTTTATCTAGTATATTTTAGACAAGTTCAACAGTGGCATGGCAAGGACAAGAGGATTGTGGACCCCTTCAAAATGCTAAGGACATGGATTGGCAAAAGCTCGAGACTCTACATTTTTGGTTAAGTGATCCAAGATCACATTGAGACCATATGAAAGCCAATGCTATTAAAAGGGGATGAGGGTTTGATTATGATCTATTTGCTCAAGTTCTTAGTGATATTGCTCCAAAACCCTCAACCACTTTCTCCATCCAAATATGTCCAAAACCCTTCATTCCAACTCGGCCCCACTGAAATTTCCCTATCCGGACCCACCAAGTTCATCTAGACATAGCCACTGCCAAACCCTAACAAATCAGATCCACCGGTATGGTTCTCGGTCCCACCGGTTTTGCTTGCCCAACCTTCTGTAACCACTTGCAATTATTTCAGTCCCACCGAGTTTTGCAATCGGTCCCACCGAGACAGCTTGGCAAACCTTCTGTAACTCGTTGCAATAATTTTGGTCTCACCGAGTCTTGCAATCAATCCCATCGAGACGGCGTGCCAACCTTTCTGTTGCCTTATTGCTTCACTTTGGTCCTACCGAGTTGATGCAATCGGTGCCACCAAAATGAGGCTTGCCCTAACCATTGCACATCAGTCCATCCAAGTTGTTCCAGTTGGTCCCACTGAGATTTCTAATGTTCATATCTTTCACACAGGTCGGTGCAGTCGAGATTTCTGACCGGTGCCACCGAGTTGGGTCAAAAGTGTGTAACAGTTGGATTTTGTGCGGAGGCTATTTATACCCCTCCACCCCCTCTTACTCAGTAAGAGATCCATCAGAACGTGCCTACACTTCCACTACTCATTTTCTGAAAGAGAACAACCTACTCATGTGTTGAGATCAAGAGATTTCATTCCTACCATTTGAACCTTGATTTCTAGCCCTCCCCAAGTTACTTTTCACGCAAATCCTTCTTCTGCCATAGCCAAATCCGTGAGACTATCATTTGAAGCACAAGAGCAAGGAGTTCATCATCAACACACCGTCTATTACCTTTTGGAGAGTGGTGTCTCCTAGATTGGTTAGGTGTCGCTTGGGAGCCTCCGACATGATGTGGAGTTGAACCAAGAAGTTTGTAAGGGCAAGGAGATCGCCTACTTCGTGAAGATCTACCCGAGTGAGGCAAGTCCTTCGTGGACGATGGCCATGGTGGGATAGACAAGGTTGCTTCTTAGTGGACCCTTATTGGGTGGAGCCCTCCATGGAATCGCGCAACCGTTACCCTTCGTGGGTTGAAGTCTCCATCAACGTGGATGTACGATAACACCACCTATCGGAACCACGACAAAAATTCTCCTCATCTCCATTACATTTGCACTCTCCAATTCCAATCCCTTTACATTCTTGCACATGCATGCTTTACTCTTTCCACTACCCATAATCTTGCTATGCTTGTGTAAAATGTATCATGTGCCCATTAACATGTGCTAAACTCAATCTTAACTTGAAGAATCTAAAAATTGCCACTTTTACTTGTTAAGAGTTTAATCACCCCTCTAGACCCTCCCCAGTGTACGGTCAATGTCTCACATTGTCATTTCAATTCTACTACTAGCTAGTTACTCGAACGGTCGAACTTTCTTTACCTTGGTGCTAACTCTGTCACGATGTGCGAAGCAACGACCATTGATACGTCTCCAACGTATCTATAATTTTTGATTGTTCCATGCTGTTATATTATCATTCTTGGATGTTTTATAATCATTTTATAGTCATTTTATATCATTTTTGGTACTAACCTATTGAGACAGTGCCAAGTGCCAGTTGCTGTTTTCTTCATGTTTTTTACATTGCAGGAAATCAATGCCAAACGGAGTCCAAACGCAGAAAAACTTTTTGGAGATTTTCTTTGGACCAGAAGACATCTAGTGGGCCGAAGAAGCGCCTAAGGGGTGCTCCAAGGGGAGCACAACCCACCAGGGCGCGCCAGGAGGCCCAGGTGCGCCCTGGTGGGTTGTGCCCACCTCGGGTGCCCCTTGAACCGACTCTTTGCTCTACAAATACCCCAATATTCCAGAAACCCTAGGGGAGTCGACGAAAATCAATTCCAGCCGCCGCAGAGTGCAGAACCACCAGATCCAATCTAGACACCACCACAGAGGGGTTCACCACTTCCATTGGTGCCTCTCTGATGATGCGTGAGTAGTTCTTTGTAGACCTCCGGGTCCGTAGTTAGTAGCTAGATGGCTTCCTCTCTCTCTTTTTTGATTATCAATACAATGGTCTCTTGGAGATCCATATGATGTAACTCTTTTTGCGGTGTGTTTGTTGGGATCAGATGAACTTTGAGTTTTTGATCAGATCTATCTTTTTATCCATGAAAGTTATTTGAGTCTTCTTTGATCTCTTATATGCATGATTGCTTATAGCCTCGTATTTCTTCTCCGATATTTGGGTTTTGTTTGGCCAACTTGATCTATTTATCCTGCAATGGGAAGAGGTGCTTTGTAGTGGGTTCGATCTTACGATGCTTGATCCCAGTGACAGAAGGGGAACCGACACATATGTATCATTGCTACTAAGGATAAAACGATGGGGTCTATTTCTACATAAATAGATCTTGTCTACATCATGTCATCATTATTATTGCATTACTCCGTTTCTCCATGAACTTAATACACTAGATGCATGCTGGATAGCGGTCGATGTGTGGAGTAATAGTAGTAGATGCAGGCAGGACTCGGTCTACTAATCTTGGACGTGATGCCTATATAATGATCATTGCCTGGATATCGTCATGATTATTTGAAGTTCTATCAATTACCCAACAGTAATTTGTTCACCCACCATTTGCTATTTTCTTGAGAGAAGCCACTAGTGAAACCTACGGCCCCTGGGTCTCTTTCTCATATTATTTGCCTTTGCGATCTATTTTATTTGCCTTTTATTTTCAGATCTATTAAACCAAAAATACAAAAATACATTGCTGCAATTTATTTTATTTGGCGTTCGATGTATCAATATTTACAACTCTCTCGCGTCCATTTGCCTATCTTGGGCGCCGCTACCCGAAAGGGATTGACAACCCCTTTTACACGTTGGGTTGCGAGTATTTGTTATTTGTGTGCAGGTGCTGTTTACGTTGTGTTGCTTGGTTCTCCTACTGGTTCGATAACCTTGGTTTCATCACTGAGGGAAATACCTACCGCTACTGTGCTGCATCATCCCTTCCTCTTTGGGGAAATACCGACGTAGATTCAAGCCGCATCAACCATGGACGTGGAGTGGCTGTCCTTGTTGTCCCTCACGATGTAGCCCAACAACGTGAGCTCTTTCTCCCTCACCCGGACATCCTGTTGGGGAACGTAGCATGCAATTTCAAAAAAATTCCTACGCTCACGCAAGATCTATCTAGGAGATGCATATCAACAAGAGGGGGAGAGTGTGTCCACGTAGCCTCGTAGACCGAAAGCGGAAGCGTTAGTTTAACGCGGTTGATGTAGTCGAACGTCTTCTCGATTCAACCGATCAAGTACCGAACGTACGACACCTCTGAGTTCTACACACGTTCAGCTCGATGACGTCCCTCGAACTCTTGATCCAGCAAAATGTCGAGGGAGAGTTTCGTCAGCACGATGGCGTGGTGACAGTGATGGTGAAGTGATCCGCGGAGGGCTTCGCCTAACCACTACGACAATATGACCGGAGGAGTAAACGGTGGAGGGGGTCACCGCACACGGCTAAGAATAATTGATGTGTCTTAGTGGTGCCCCCTGCTCCCGTATATAAAGGAGGGAGAGGGGGAGGAGGCCGACCTATGGCGTGTCAAGTGGGAGGAATCCCACATGGACTCGTAGTCCAATTCGCCCCCCTCTCCTTTTACTGGAAGGGGAAAGGGGGAAGGAGAGGGAGGAGGAGAAGGAAAGGGGGGCCGGCCCCCCTCCCCTAGTCCAATTCAGACTCCCCATGGGGGGGCACCCCTTGTGGGCTGCCTTGCCTCCCTCCTATGGCCCATATGGCCCATATCTCCCCCCCGGGGGGGGGGGGGGGGTCTCGGTAACCCCCCCGGTACTCTGATACATACCCGATACATTCCAAAACACTTCCGGTGTCCGAATACTATCGTCCAATATATCAATCTTTACCTCTCGACCATTTCGAGATTCCTCGTCATGTCCATGATCTCATCCGAGACTCCGAACAATCTTCGGTCACCAAAAATATAACTCATAATACAAATCGTCATCGAATGTTAAGTGTGCGGACCCTACAGGTTCGAGAACTATGTAGACATGACCGAGACACATCTCTGGTCAATAGCCAATAGCGGAACCTGGATGCTTATATTGGTTCCTACATATTCTACGAAGATCTTTATCGGTCAAACCGCAATGACAACATACGTCATTCCCTTTGTCATCAGTATGCACTACAAAAAAAAGACACATCCGTGACATTTTGGGCCGAACGAATTTTTTTTCTGTCATACATATGACACTTCTATGACGATAATTGCGACAAAACCCGGTATCATCATAGATGTGGTGGGCTCCTACTTCTATGACAAAAAATCATGACAGAAAGTTGGCTTTTCGTCCTGGGCGGGCCGGAGACGCAGTTGCATGACATTCATTGGGCCGTCCATGATGGAAAAAACCATGGTAGAAGCGAGGGCGAGGAAAATTTTGGGGAGTTCCCGGTTACTGTGGGAGGTCGGGGGCCGAGCGATGCGCGTTTCTCTCGTACACGTACGAGCGTGTGTGCGAGGCGTTGGCTCTAACTGAACCCGAGCGAGGCGTTGGGCTCTAACTGAACCCGAGTGATTGCACTGCAGGCTACGCGTTACTGAACCCGAGCGATCGATCGATGGCTGTTAACTGAACCCGATCGAGCGATTCCTTCGCTACTGCTGCTAACTGAAGCCGATCGATGCTGCCTCTGGATGAACAGTGAGTGTTGCTGGGGGGGTTTGGATGAACAGTTCCCGGTGGGGGTGGATGAACAGGACCCCGTGGTGTTGCCTCTGGATGAACAGGACCCCGATCGATCGAGCCGGTTGGGGCTGGATGAACAGGACCCCGTGGAGGGCAGGATGAACAGGACCACCCCGTGGAGGGCAGAATGAACAGTAGACGGTGGAGGGCTGGATGAACAGTAGCCCGTGGAGGGGTGGTTGAATAGGAGCCCGTGGAGAGGGCTGGTTGAACAGTAGCCGGTGGAGTAGCGCGTGGTGGAGGCTGGATGAACAGGAGCCCGTGGATGAACAGTCGCAGGTGGAGGCTGGAGGAGGTCGACGGTGGATGAACAGTAGCCCGTGGAGGCTGGAGGGGGTCGACGGTGGAGATGAACAGTGTCCCGTGGAGTCCCGTTTTGCGGTACGCCACACCCCTCCCGATGAACAGGACCCCCGTTTCGACCGTAGCGCTCCAACACAAGTCCGTTTCCTCCGTTTTGCGGTACGCCACACCCCTCCCGATCAACAGGACCCCCGTTTCGACCGTAGGAGGTCCGTTTCCTCCGTTTTGCGGTACGCCAGACCCCTCCCGATGAACAGGATCCCGTTTCAAACGTGGCCGGTCGAACACAAGGCCGTTTCCTCCGTTCTGCGGTACGCCAGGCCTCGTTTCCATCGGCTGTTCCGTCCAAGCCCTCCCGATGAACACGACGACGCATTCCGTTCCGACCCAGCCGGTTGGCTCCCCATGAACACGACGACGACGCTGTTTCTCCGTTCCGACCCAGCCATGTACACGAGCCCTGGCCGTACGTATGCGCGAGTAGGCGTTCGAGACCCTGCCCGTATGTACGTACGTGGCCGTATTTTCTTTCTTGCACACTGGCCGCTGTACGTACGTGTACATGCTACGTGCGCGCCTCTACTACGACACGTGCGCGCCTCTACATCGACCAGTATGTACGTACACGTTCGCGACCAGAATGACAATGCTACGTACGCTTCGACCAGGTGGGTCCCGACTGTCAGGCACTTCCTTGCCTGCGAAGATGTAGCTGGTGGGTCCCAGCAGTCAGGGGGCGAATCGTTTTTTTTTGCCCGGACGCACTTCCTTGCGTGCGAAGATGTAGCTGGTGGGTCCCCGCAGTCAGGGGGAAACGTTTTTTTCGCGAAATACGGTGGCCCGTCCGGTGGGTCCCCGCTGTCAGGTGGAGGAATAATTATTTTCCGCGTAATAAGGAGGCACTTCCTTGCTGCGGCTGTGGACCCAGCTGTCAGCCTCTCCATGTACAGTCCACGTCCGATGGAAGCCGTTCCTTGACCACGTTGACCACGCCGCGCCGAGAGCACCAGGGCGGTGGACGACGGCGAGGCCTAGGAAGGGGATGACGCGGAGCCGGGGAAGACGCGGCAGTGGAAGCCCGCGCGGAGAGGAGTACGAGGGTTCACTGGTTCGGCTGCGGTGTGAGGCTGCCGTCGCCGCAGGGCCTGGCCAGCGGTGGGAATAGTAGGGGGCGGTGAGTTCTCCGCGGCAGCACAGCCGGCCACGGGAGGCAGGAGCATGCGGCACGACCGGCGCTGCTTTGGGCGGCTGGAGCAACAAGACCAGAGGTTGAAGAAGCACTACGGCCGTTGGATGGACATCATACGGTCACTGGAGCTAGAATCGTGCATATTGACTAAGTTGACAAAGCCCTCCGTCCCCGTCAACTTAGTAGGCCCACAAGTCAGCCTGCCACTATACTGGGTCCCAGCTAGCAGGGGGAGTATTCATTTTTTGTGTGCGTAATAAGGACGCACTTCCTTGCGTGCGAAGATATAGCTGGTGGGTCCGAGCTGTCAGCGGCGGTAACTTTTTTTCGCGAAATACAGAGGCCCTTTCGGTGGGTCCCAGATGTCAGGTGGAGGAATCATTATTTTGCGCGTAATAAGGAGGCATTTCCTTGCGTGCGGCCGTGGACCCAGCTGTCAGCCTCTCCACGTACAGTCCACTTCAGATGCATGTCGGTCGTTGACCACGTTGACCAGGCCGCGCCGGGAGCACCAGGGCGGTGGACGACGGCGAGGCCTAGGAAGGGAACGACACGGAGGCAGGGAAGACTCGGCAGTTGTTTCCCACGCGGAGGGGAGTACGACTATACGAGGGTTTACTGGTTCGTCTGCCGTCGCCGGAGAATAACAACAGGTGTGGGTGAGTAGAGGGATGGCTAGGCCAGCGATGGGAGTACGGTGGGGCGGTGAAGCCTGCGCGGCAGCACAGCCGGCCGCGGGGAGGAGGGAGCAGGCAGTCCCGCCGGCGCTTGTTTGAGCGGCTGGAGCAGGAAGAGCAGAGATTGAAGAAGCACGACGGCCGTTGGATGGACATCCAACAGTCACTGCTTGTGCGTCAACCTTTTTTTAGGAAAGCCTCAAATCTGTGGAAAACAGCATACAACCCATCTGCCATTATTTCTAATAATTTACAGCCCATTTGCTAATTCTGAAGGTTTTTTTGGAGCCCATATTCTTTTTGTTAGCATTACAGCCCATATTGTGGCCACGGTTAAAAAATTATACGAAATGTTGCATATTTCGGTGCGGTCCGAACTGTTTTTAATCCCGAAATTTCGAGTCACATTCAAACTGATTTTAAAAATAAATGTATATCAATATAAAATCCAACAAATTGTCCACGCATAAAAATTAATGCAATTTAAAATCTTGAAATGAAAAAAAGAAATTTGAAAGTAATTGCCGGTTTGATGTGTTTTAAAAATGTACAACCCATTTCTCATTACTGATAGGCCATTTTCTCGTCCAGCCGAATGAAGCTCTCCTCGTCTTGAAAGATTTGCAGCCCAATAGGCCTGACAAAGCGACTTACTTGGCAAATCACAAAAAAACTGGGCTAGCCATTTTCAGAAAGAAAAAAAACTACTGGGCTGGTCTGTGGTAAACATAAAAGAGAAGGCTGTCTAGACATGCCAGAGTGCCCCGCACAGCCCAGTTGACACCCTGCTTCCGTCTCAAAAACAAATTAGATAAATGCCACAACAAATATGGCGATTCATAAAAATGCCACTGCAATTTCCAAACTTTGAAAAATGCCACTGCAATTTTTGCAAACTTTGGAAAACGCCACTGCAATTTGCAAACTTTGAAAAACGCCACTCCAGACTTCGAAAAATGCCACTGGGGATGGCATGAAATGGCATTTTTCAAAGTTTGGAAATTGCAATGGCATTTCTTAGAAACACCAGATTTGGAGTGGCATTTATCAAATTAACCCAAAACAAAAATAACTGGGCGAGCTGCTGGGTCCCTGATGTCAGCCGCTCGTTGTGCAACTCTCTCGTTTATTGACTACGTTGACAATGGCATGGGACCCAGATGTCAGAAATCCATTACGAGGAGCCATTTTTTTATTGGATTGAAATAAGGAGGCACTTTGCTTGCGTACTGCCATGACCTTGGCGGGTCCCTGCTGTCATCCTCTCCACGTACAATCATCTCCTGGTTGTGTACGCGTCAACTTGGTAGGCCCACAAGTCAGCCTCTAAACCCGTGGAGGACAAATACAACCCATTTAAAAAAATAACAGCCCATTCCATATGTTCAAACGGAAAGTTCAACATTCAGAGCAAAGTAACAGGTCTGATCCACATATAGAGTACTGAACTTCCACGTTGACAACCATCATAGCCAAGTTAACTATCTACTTCCACTAATACTCTAGTAGCGTACAAGTACTAACTTACTCTTAGCTAACTAGACGATGCCGGCCGCCATCTGCGGTACACGCTAAACGCCGGCACCGGCGTCCTCCGCCTCGCCTCGGACTTGCCAGAGGTGCGATAGGGCGCGTTGCTCGCGCGCGTTGGCCCTTTCCATGCCGGCGTGGTCCACCGAAGCTTCGGCTTCTAAGCGGGAAACCCACTTGACGAGCTGGTAGTAAAAATCGGCGTCGCGAACGCGTGCGTGCCCGACAGCCTCCAGGGCTATTTGCCGGGCGCCGGCCTCCACGTAGTCGGCCCACGTGCGGGCGCTCTGCTCGCGACTCAGAGCGTCGGTGCGCTGCTGCTCCATGTCCCGCTGGCGGCGCAAATCGGCGATACGCTGCTCATCCGCCAAGCGGTCGCGCTCCAACAACTCCTGCTCCTCCGCCAGGCGGTCGCGCTCCAACAAGTCCTCGATCTCCGCATTGCCATCTAAAGACCGATAGAATGCCTCCTCCCTCCGTCTGCCTTCCGGTGAAAAACCGAACACTAGTTCCGGCGGTGACCGCCTCCGGCCACGCCTATCGCGGACGGGCGGGGGCATGGCGGACGTGGCGAGAGCGAGGATAAGTGGCGAGCAACGTCGGGCCGGTGGGGGCTTATGAGGATAGGGCGAGTTGGGTCACGGTGCCACCATAGAAGGCCGAGAAACAGTACTTATAAGCGGAAGGTAGCGCGACGGTCATCGGAATTCAATGCATAATGAAGCAGGCATGGCTTAGCGCGCCAGCTTGCCGTGGAAAACTAGAGAAACTGAAATTCTGACTGTGCCGTCCCGTCCCGTCCGTGCTGGGTCGCACGCCGGCCTTACGGTCAAACGAGTGCACTCGAATCATCTCCCTCCTTGTCAATAATGATTCCACGGATTTAAAAGGCCCGCAACAATTAAAGCGCATCTTTTTTCGCATCAGTTAGCTGCCTTAATTACGGCCGGCTGCATGCGGGCACTCAAAATCGCTCGCAGCCAGTACGCGGAGCAGCATGCAACGAGTCGCAGCCGAGGGCATTAATTGATGAACTTTAGCTGGGAGATAAGGCATTTGCGAACGTTTTTGCTAGCAGTTTCTTCAGATTCGCATGGCATTTTCTTCAGAGCAGCTTGTCAGTTTCTTCAGAGGTAGGCATTTCTATTCAAAAAACTGCCACTTCGGATCTTGCGTCGCAACTAAAACAGCCAGGAGCGCATTAGTAGGCTAGCTAGTGATCGATCGGTAACTTGTAAACACTGAGCGAACAGATATAAGGAACTGTTAATGCATCTCAATGATTCACAGATCATATACAAATATGTAGCTCCAAAAGCAAAGATCAGCCACAACTAAAACCAACTAGTACGATTCCCATACATAAGATCAACATGTTAATGCATCTCAATGATTCACAGATCATATACAAATATGTAGCTCCAAAAGCAAAGATCTAGAAAAAACATATGTTCTTCCTACTAACATGGATGCTTCTCTTGGCCAACATTCAGTACAGACTGAATGACAAATTTGTTTGTGAAGTCTACAATTCCTCTTGCAAACGTAAGTGGTTTCACCAACAGCTGGAACCATGGGAATGAACCACACATGATGGAGGAACATCCACTGCAATATGATTTGGTCTTCTCTTGATCACACGGCGAGACTATTTTCGGAATACAAACTTTAACTTAGGCAAAATGATGCCCATTGTATAATCAGACCAAAGCAATGAAGCACCTAGTGTTGGCCAATAAATAGTACAGTACTACTTTTCTGCAGTCCATGAAGTGACTATCCAATCTTTCTGTGTCTATTTTCAAATGGCACTGCATGCAGTGACTATACTATTCTCTTGTGCAGTTCAACCAAAATTGCGGTCACTTTGTGTGTTTGCTAAATAGCAACGGGCAGACATCTCTGTCTGCACAAATATCAAGCAGCTAGTAAACATATACCCCACCTTGTATTTTCGGTTTAAACATGTCTCTTCCGCTTAGATCTGTCATGTTTTGCACTGGACAATTTGATACAGTCATGTTTTGCCCTGGACAATTTCATACTGAATTGATTTGCTTGTTCAGAGCAGAAATATAGCGCCTATTCTTCATCAGACCAAGGATATCCATGTTCGCAGTGATGGAAGAGGTGAAATCGATACAACCGAAATTGAGCATCCAGTCATTGAATCATGTCCTGCACCTCCAATGTAGGTCCACCCTGCCAATAAATTCACATGCAAACCACTAGTATTACTATCTAATGACAGTACAAAAAGAGTAGCAAGATAGTAGCAAACCATGTACCTTCTTAATGAACAGCTCATAGTGCCACCAATTGGATATAAAGGTTTGGGAGAAAACATGCTCCTAATGTTGAACCAGTTGGACTTTTTGTGCAGTTCCACTAAACTCGAGCATCCCTGTTTGCATAGATATTGAAAGTGTGATTACTATAAAAGTGGCACTAGTTGAAGCATAGACTCACAAATATAAGCATTCCAATTTCTTAATGGGAAAAGGTAGCAAGACTGTTTCTAACCACCTTTTTGAAGGAATAAATAAGGCAACAGAGGCTGATGTCAGAAAGGCATATATAGTTCTTTCTGAAAGAATGATCGATTCCTGACCTTTCCTCTTCTTTTAAGCATATTTTGTGCAGTTCAACTAAAATAAAATGCCATCACCGCCTTGACAATTCAGTGACACTGTACAAAAGGAAATGACTTAACATTACATCATGATGTCAGGTATGTAGTCGACAGGCATTAGAGACAAACTTACAGACCTCCTCCGATAACATAATGAACATTAATTTTAACAAAGGTGTGACTAGCTTTACCGGGATAATTTGAGTGAACTCTACACCCTCTGTTCCTTAATATAAGAGGTTTTTGCGGTTCAGTTTAAAGTACCCAAACGTCTACTAGTATTTAGAAAAACAGGTAGTAGTTTTCTTGAGCACATATCTGGGAAAGCTTGCCACCCTTTATTTATGTCCATACGCTAATGCAACACCATTCGAAATTTCGAATACTACAAATATACACTAATCCAGTGGCTAGTGCAACAGTAGAGTAGTTATTTTATTACAGGGTACAGTACAATGGTTTTACTGAACAGATTTCAATAAACTCTGGCACTGGAAGATTTCTATAAGAATTAACAATACAAAATGTAAAGGTAACACGTTTCAGCATTGGTATACTAGCTGTGCATGAGCATTAAACCAAATACAAAAGTCTGAAGGTAACTAGCATTATTAACTAATGACAGTATAAAAAAATTGCAAACCATGTACCTCCAAGGTAAATATCATTTCGAACTCGGGGGGACCTTAAAAATTGCTATCCCAATCTTGATAATCGATCAAACATAAAAACTTGATCGAACGAATCAAGAGAACAGCCGGAGGAGGAGGTGCCCACTCTTAACCTTTCCTCTTGTCTTCATAATTTTTTGTGCAGTTTAACCAAAATAAAATGACATCAGCGCCTTGGCATTTTGGTGACACTGTACAAAAAAATTAACTTATCTCATGAAAGTGAGGTATGTAATCTATAAGCATTAACAGTGCAAAAATCTGAAGGTAGTAACAAGTTTCATCGTTGGTATACTGGCTGTGCAACATCATTAGAATGCCTTAGTTGAAAAATCTTTAATACATCCACAATCAACAGCTAACCCTGAAATAATCCAGTGACATTAAATGGCATTGCTTAAATTTATCGGTGGCATTAGACTGAGTGCGGCATTAGTTAAATGTGGCATCACTTTAGCAGTAGCATTGCTTGACTTGACTGCTGGCGTTATACTAACAGCAAAAAAGTTAGACTAAGAGCATGCGAGGCCCATTCGGACAGTGGGCGCACCAGTACGATGTACCTCCACGGACGCATAGAGTGGTGAGGGAGGTATGGTTGCCCAGAGCAACAAATATCCAGGCAGCATATGTGGATTACGTCCCATTTTTGTTATGTTTAGCCACCTTTTTCCTATGTGAGGACAACAAACCGATCGACCTGGTCATTCTCTATTGCGTTGTCATGCCTTTCTACCCTTCTTCAACCAAGAGACACGAGACTCGTTCCTTAGCTACTGATTTTCCCCTTCTCAACCTAGATGCGGGTTCGATGCCTACTCTCTTGGACAGTACAGTCTCCCTTCCTTTCCTTATTCAACCCAGACATGGATTAGTCTGCATGAAGTAGGGTTTCCTTTAATAGTGCAAATTAAGGTTTTCGTCTGCGTGACCAGCAGAGCAGAGGATAGCAAATTGGGAAGATGGTGGAGTGGAAAAAGATCCACATGCAGCGACATGGCAGATGGGGCAATAGAACAAGGGTATGGTTCGAAAAGAGGTAGCATACCTGAGGGTCGGCGGGAAGTGGCTTCGCTCGTGGTCATCGTCCTCCACACGCACTACGACAGCGAGCTTGGGGACGGAGGCCATCCCGCGCGGGCGCTAGGTCTGAGAGGACGGCCTTGTCGTCAGTGCGTGACCTCGCTCGCCGACGACGAGTGCGTCAACACTGCACGTCCTTTTCTTCCCCGGCGGATCTGTGACCACCGGTGAGGAGGGAGAGAGAGGCCGTCTTTTTTAGATCTGGAGAGAGGGTGATAGTGTGAGAAGCAAGTGGGCAGCCCTTAGCAAGAAAGCTCTGAAGCTCCAGCCTATATATCTTTTTTATACTACTAGTACTAGAGGTGGAGTAGTGGTAGAGTAGTTTATATTTTCTCTGCAAACAGTACCAGTTAGTCGTGCTTCAAAACTGAACGGCACGCCATTAAAAAATAAAGTCGAGAAATAATGCGGCACCTCGGGCCAACGCGGCCAGATCGCATTTTGCACGAGAAATTACACACGATGTTTCGTTGACATGTGGTCCCGTTCCAACATGTCAGTGAGACGACGGCGAGTCCTTTTGTACAATTTCCGAAAGGACGTGTAGGCCGGGGCGCCTCTTCGTGTACCGTGGCAAACTGGCAACCGTCCACCGACTCTTCGCCTTTCCCTCTCGATTTGGAACTGCTGTCGCACGCTCTTCCTCCCTCCTCCATTTGCCTTCACCCTTCCTTCTGCCATTGTTCGATCGTCTTCTCCATGGAGGGAACAAGCCGGAAACGACCCCGTTATTCTTGCCCCGATCTGAAAGATGACGTGGTGGGGGAACTCATTGATCGGTGCGACGTCATCACCTCGGCTAGCATGGCAGGTTCGTTCAAGCCCATTCTCGACTCAACTAATAACATCATTACAAGGAACCCAAGGGTCCAGGAGCGGTTTGATCTCCCTTATCTTCTTCGCTATAAGCCTGTTCGCATGGGCGCGGACGACGGAGGCCTCGCCTTGTGCAAGTTGATGCCGCTTGATAATGATACGTGTGATGTCAAGATGCCATCGCTTAAGGGTAAGTCCTGGGCTGGCACAAATGGAGATTGGGTTGTTTATATTGGGTACAATTGCGAGTGGGAACTTGTGAATGTGTACACTCGTCAGCGGATTCCACTTCCAAAAATCTCCGAGTGCCCTGAGGTTGAGCACACAGATGATCTACGTACGTTCAAATACGATCATGGTGACTGTCGTCTACTGAAGATAGCAATTTGTCGAGTTCCCAACCGCTCTTGGAATTACAAGAACTATCAAGTTGTTGCTATCTTCGACAAGCTTGTTGCCGTCCTTCGTGGTTCGACTGGATGGATATTGCTCAAAAATCAGTTTCTATACACGGATGTGTACTGTGATGCAATTGAATACGAGGATCTTGTGTTTGCTGCCACCACTCGTGGCACTGTTTTTGCATGGGATCCTCGTAGTTTCGGTACGTTTGTCTTCCACCGTAATTATAATTGTTTCATCCACATGCATGCGGGTTAGCAAGTTTCCCTTTACTAATTAACCTTCTTCTTGTGTTTCCAAGGTCCTGTGAACATTCCACCACCTATACTTGAAAAAATTTATAAGCAAGGGGGAGATGACGATGGTGATGATCACGAGCATGAGGAGGAGCAGAACTTATATACTCAGTGGCGCCTGGCAACTAATTCCGATGGATCACCTCTTCTTGTCTGTATACAGTGCACTCAGACTGTTACTACTGAGGAAGCAGGTGTTGTCTCCCATGGTCGCCCTCTCCTGACCTATTCCAACACCCGTTGCATGGTATTCAGGACGGATACTAGTGTGCTAGCGCAAACACCTTCTCCCTGGTTCAGTATTGATAGTCTTGGAACAAACTCGCTCTTCCTTGGACCAAACTATCCAATGATGGTGAAAGGCGATCCAGCTGCTGTTGACACAACGTTACTACCATTTATGAGAAGCAACTGTATCTATACCTCGGACATTTCGGTGGTTCCCTACCCTGGTCCTGATATATGCCGCTTCAGCCTGGATGATCAGTCCTGCGTTGCTCTCGATATTGACAATAGCTGGCCCTTCCCAGAGCACCTATGGTTCAAAGCAAGCGTTTCCAACGCCGAGGATTGGTTGAGTTGAAGTTCATTTCATTGCTTGTTATTTGTTGTGTGATGAAAACTTTAGTATTTGCTAGAATGTTTTGTTGGAAATAATCTATAATCCAACATGTATCCTCGTTGTCGTTGTGTGTTGATGACTTGTTGTATTTAATGAATGGTACATTTCAGTTGCGAATGCATGTCATAGACTCAATTTATGAATGGTTTTCGAGTCACTTCTTGGAGTGTGAGTACCGTAGTAGTATAGCCAGCATCCGGTTAGTATATGAAGTTGCCACATCACATAGAGCCAACCTAATATTGGAGTATGCTAGCCCTCCACCGGCGCGCCGCTTCAAATGGCGGAGGAAGTGAGAGGTCGCGTCACCTTGTGTCCAGATCTGAGATGCCACGTGTACCAGATGAATGACTCCAAGTTCGACCACCGTGATGTTAGGTGCGAGCCCAGGAACACTGTTGGAGAGACCCCCCTCATAATTTTCCTACATTGGTCGTTTGATTCATAGGATAGAATGCTATAGGATTTTTTTCCTATGTAATCATCTTTTAATTGGCAATCTAGCATCCACTCCAACTTTTGTTTCACTTCCTTTGTTCCTACGAAGAGAGTACTTGCTCTAAATGATGTGCCGCTGCAAGAGCCGCCTATATTTATTAACCATGCTCTAAAAAGGTGGACCAGCTTTGGCTATAGTAGTACTGTACTAGGTTAGTAGGTGACCTTGCGCTTGGCTCTTCTCCTCTTCCGGAAGTCGAACAATAATGATGGTACTACAGTAGTACTTCTGGCAATCTGACACCAAATGAACTGCTGCACGTCCACCGCTTGTAAGCAAAAGTTTCTCCTCGTGCTGCGAGCCACCGCGCACGCGTTGGCGAGGGAGAAGGCGTAGTAAGCAAGCTTCTCGTCGTTCTGCGAGTTGACGGGACACATCAAAGTTATTTATTAGTACTCTTGGAGTAAACTCGCTCTTGGAGTAAACTCGCTCTTCCTTGGACAAAACTATCCAATGATGGTGAAAGCCGATCCAGCTGCTGTTGACACAACGTTACTACCATTTATGAGAAGCAACTGTATCTATACGTCGGACATTTCGGTGGTTACCTACCCTGGTCGTGATATAGTAGGCCGCTTCAGCCTAGATGATCAGTCCTGCGTTGGCCTCGAGATTTACAATAGCTGGCCCTTCCCAGAGAATCACTTGTGGTTCAAAGCAAGCGTTTCCAACGCCGAGGATTGGTTGAGTTGAAGTTCATTTCATTGCTTGTTATTTGTTGTGTGATGAAAACTTTAGTATTTATAATCTATCCTCGTTGTTGTTGTGGGTTGATGACCTGTTCTATGTAATAAAATGATATGCCTGTGATAAACTTACTAAATTTATGAATGGCTATCGAGTCGCTTCTCTGAGTGGGTGCTGCGACGAGGCAAAAAAATATTTTCCGAATACATAATTGTACGTGCATTGCAACAGGTTATCGGATGAGGCCAATCAACAATAGTACACTATTTGTACTAGCTTCACATGCTGCACTATCTCTACGTCTACGTATGTAATACAACAATTTTTAAACTTGAGACCAGCCACCCATCCTCACAAAGAACACTTTTTAACCTAGCACAGACTCGAGGAAATTTGGCCACAGTGTGAGGTGGGCCATATGTTAATGTGTTCGCTGTACGTAACCAGCACCTTGAATCCTCGATACTACTACTATAAGTAGTACTAGGAGTAGTAGGGTGGCATGGGCCAGAACAAGCATTCACGTCCAGGAGTACGGCACACACCACCAGCACGACTTCCATTTGACACCATATTTCTTGGAGTCCGTGCTACAACAATCTCTTCAACCTAGTCGTTTCTCTAACTCAGCCATCGCGCAGTGGGTGAGGTGGGGGTTTGCCGATAGTCGCTTTCCTCAACTGCGGTCCCACTTGTAAGGCCAACTCCAATGCACGACCCCAAATGGACCTCTGTTTTGCCCGGATTCTGTCCGTTTGGGTAGGGCAATGGGGTCGTGTCCGGGCCATTTCTCGGATGCGGTGGTCGTGCGCCGAACGCGCGACCGCATCCCGGCCGCGTACATTTTTCTTTGCAAACACATATCTTTTTTTCATCATTGATTTTTTGGTACATGGAAATACATCACCAAAATTTTGACTAGAAAAGCAAGACCAAAGAAAACAAGAACCACAAGAATACATTTTAGAAGATATCCAACTTCCATAACTGCTCCTGTAAGTTGGATTAGTGCCTTCTCGATGCATTCATTGTTGATCTGCGGAGGCTCGATCTTGCGTGCTTCTTTCTTCTTCGAGTGTAAAGAAGTAGACATGTCTAGCCTCTATTCTATCAACAAGTGCACTAGTCTCATCTCTAGCCTCTATGCTAGCTAAAAGTGCTAGAACATCTACTAAATTGTGCTCTACCAATATTGTTGGAAATATGCCCTAGAGGCAATAATAAATTGGTTATTATTATATTTCCTTGTTCATGATAATCGTTTATTATCCATGCTAGAATGTATTGATAGGAAACTCAGATACATGTGTGGATATATAGACAACACCATGTCCCTAGTAAGCCTCTAGTTGACTAGCTCGTTGATCAATAGATGGTTACGGTTTCCTGACCATGGACATTGGATGTCGTTGATAACGGGATCACATCATTAGGAGAACGATGTGATGGACAAGACCCAATCCTAAGCCTAGCACAAGATCGTGTAGTTCGTTTGCTAAGAGCTTTTCTAATGTCAAGTATCATTTCCTTGGACCATGAGATTGTGCAACTCCCGGATACCGTAGGAATGCTTTGGGTGTAACAAACGTCACAACGTAACTGGGTGGCTATAAAGGTGCACTACAGGAATCTCCGAAAGTGTCTGTTGGGTTGGCACGAATCGAGACTGGGATTTGTCACTCCGTGTAAACGGAGAGGTATCTCTGGGCCCACTCGGTAGGACATCATCATAATGTGCACAATGTGACCAAGGAGTTGATCACGGGATGATGTGAGTTACGAAACGAGTAAAGAGACTTGCCGGTAACGAGATTGAACAAGGTATCGGGATACCGACGATCGAATCTCGGGCAAGTGCCATACAGATTGACAAAGGGAATTGGATACGGGATTGATTGAATCCTCGACATCATGGTTCATCCGATGAGATCATCGAGGAGCATGTGGGAGCCAACATGGGTATCCAGATTCCGCTGTTGGTTATTGACCGGAGAGTCGTCTCGGTCATGTCTGCATGTCTCCCGAACCCGTAGGGTCTACACACTTAAGGTTCGGTGACGCTAGGGTTATAGAGATATTAGTATGCGGTAACCCGAAAGTTGTTCGGAGTCCCGGATGAGACCCCGGACGTCACGAGGAGTTCCGGAATGGTCCGTAAGTAAAGATTTATATATGGGAAGTCCTGTTTTGGTCACCGGAAAAGTTTCGGGTGATATCGGTAATGTACCGGGACCACCGGGAGGGTCCCGGGGGTCCACCAAGTGGGGCCACCAGCCCCAGAAGGCTGCATGGGCCAAGTGTGGGAGGGGACCAGCCCCAGGTGGGCTGGTGCGCCCCCCCACCAAGGCCCAAGCGCATGGGAGAGTGGGAGGGGGCAAACCCTAGGTCCAGATGGGCCTTAAGGCCCACCCTAGTGGCGCCCCCCCTTCTCCTCCCCTTGGCCGCCCCCCTTAGATGGGATCTAGGGCTGGCTGCCTCCCCTTGGGGTGGGAACCCTAGAGGGGGCGCAGCCCCCTCCCCCCCTATATATAGTTGAGGTTTGGGGCTGCCCAAGACACGAGAACGTCTCTCTTTCGGCGCAGCCCTACCCCTCTCCCTCCTCCTCCTCTCCCGCGGTGCTTGGCGAAGCCCTGCGGGATTGCCACGCTCCTCCATCACCACCACGCCATCGTGCTGCTTCTGGATGGAGTCTTCCCCAACCTCTCCCTCTCTCCTTGCTGGATCAAGGCGTGGGAGACGTCACCGGGCTGCACGTGTGTTGAACGCGGAGGCACCGTTCTTCGGTGCTTAGATCGGAATCAACCGCGATCTGAATCGCTATGAGTATGACTCCCTCATCCGCGTTCTTGCAACGCTTCCGCATCGCGATCTACAAGGGTATGTAGATGCACTCCCCTTCCCCTCGTTGCTAGATTACTCCATAGATTGATCTTCGTGATGTGTAGAAAATTTTGAATTTCTGCTACGTTCCCCAACAAATATATCATTGTACTCTTCTTCCCAATACCAAAACTTGCATCCATTCTACACAATAAAAGTTTAAGTTAGCACAACTAGTCTAATCCGAGAGCACAACCGAAGATTTGGTCGAGTTCTTCCTCCTTTTGCCGACACGTGGGACATCCAGCATCCAGGTCGTGTCATGCAAGAAAATATAGTGGTAGGTGAAGCCACGTGATGTGCATCTTGGGTTAAACTGTAAATAGAATCTTACTACTCTTGAGTAACTCCAAAAGCGGCCACCGAAGATCTTTATTGGATTTGTTTTTCATCACCAGCACGTCGAGGTGAAAGATGTGCAGGTTCAGTGGGTCCTCTTGCGTTTTCACTGACATGTGGGACCGCATATGAGCAAACAGACGATGGGCTCCGCGCGTCTGCTGGCTGGCTGAGAAGAGAGATAGAGGAGGGCCGAGCACGGACTCCAGGAAATTTGTTCTACGTACTCGATATAGTGGAGTAACCAGCACCTCGATATAGTGGGGTGGCATGGGCCATAACTAGCATTCATGTCTCGCAGTACGGCACACGCCACCCACACGAGTCCCATCCGACACCAATTTTCTTGGAGTCCGTGCTAGCTATAGCCATCTCTTCTCCCTCCTGTTGTCTCAGTCATCGCGCGGTGGGCGGGGTGGGGGTTTGCCGATAGTCGGTTTGCTCAACTGCGGTCCCACTTGTAAGTGAAAATGCAACACAGCACGCATTCCCCCTTGAGCGGCGTGCCGGACAAACCGTGTGGGGGTGCGACGCGAACACAGCAGGCTTTTCCTTTTGAACTTGTAACTTGTAAAATTTGGTTCTGCTCCATGGGGCGACCGATAGATAGAAATAATGATTTTCCCTAGAGTAATGAGAAGTTTGGTTCTGGCACGGTTCATGCATGGAGTACGTAGGAAAATTATGAAGTTGATGCGAAAGGTAAGATAATTACTAGTAGTACCATATACTACTACATGGATTTGACGGAAAGATAAAGATACATACGGATCCATCAACGACATCCTCACGCCCTAGTGCACCGGGTCACCAACCGACGTGTGAGGAGCAGCGGCGTTGGCGGCAAGCTCAACGTGCTTCTAAACAATGCCGTCCAAGGTTGCCCTGCGGTCCAAGAAGGCCAGCGTCCTATCGTCCTCCTCTTGCATGTAGTAGTCCTTGTGGATGATTTGCGCGTAGACGTGGGTGATTATGTCGATGGTGTCTTGCTGCGCCAGGCGCTGCGCGGCGAGCGCGACCTCGAGGTGGACATTCTTCGGCGCGATGGCGGGCAGTCGCAGGGCCACCAGTGCGTCGAAGAGGTTGTCACCATAGAGGCTGTTGAGGGTGGCAGGCATCGCAGAGCCTGGGCGCGTGGGCTGGAGGCGTACGTCAAGGTCATCCGCAAGCTTCTTGACAACGGTGAACTTGTCGAGGAAGCCGACGAGGACCTCGTCGAACAAGGAGACGAAGCTGTCGTCCAAGCGGACCCTCGCCCTGGCGGCCTCAAGCACTACCTCGAGACATTCCTCGGTGCCAGGATGCAGGCCGGCGTCGTGGACCATCTGGCACAGCCGGCTGATGCTCGCGCTCATCGCCTCCATGGGTCTAGCTTCTAGTCAACTGATCTTGCGATTGGAGTGATCACTCTTGCCCTTAGGTGCGTAGGTGCGTAGGATTTCGTATATTGGACTGGCGGGAGCCTTTATATGAGAAGTGCAGACTGCGTTGAATTCACGTGGGTGTTGGACATCTACTCCTCGCCCCTCTACTGCACCTGCCATTGGCTGTATGACAGGTTGGCCAGCCACCCGTTGGACCCACGTGTCATACACCCAAAGGCTGGTGCAGTAAGTCAATGAAGCTGTGTCCCCCTCCGTGCCCGTGCATGCTTTCAATGACTTGAGACTACCAAACATCACATGCGATGGTTAGTTCATTGCATGTAATCCTATTAAGTAGCAAAAAGACATTAAGTTACCTCGCCGATAGGAATAAAACAATATACCATGTATTTATTTACAGAGGGAGTATAGCCAGCATCCGGTTAGTATATGAAGTTGCCACATCACATAGAGCCAACCTAATATTGGAGTATGCTAGCCCTCCACCGTCGCGCCGCTTCAAATGGCGGAGGAAGTGAGAGGTCACGTCACCTTGTGTCCAGATCTGAGATGCCACGTGTACCAGATGAATGACTCCAAGTTCGACCACCGTGATGCTAGGTGCGAGCCAAGGAACACTGTTGGAGAGACCCCCCTCATAATTTTCCTACATTGTCGACGACGAGGTGCCTATGGTGACTTTGTAAATTTCAAGATGATAGTGTCGTGCGTGTGTGCGTTCATAGGGGTGAGTGTATGCGCGTGTATATGAGCGCTTGCGTTTATACTGTGTAAAAAAACGTAAATGCGTGTCAAAAAGAGACTAGTCAGTATACTCAATATTGTGCACCTCGGAGAGGAAAACGATAGAACTAGTACGTATTTATTTACGGTGCAGATTCACTCATTTTGCTCCATATGTACTCCGTCTCGGTGTAGTCTAGTCACTTGTTGAAATCTCTAGAAGGGCAAATACTCCTTTCTGGTTTACAGGGCTATACTAGCAAGTAGTTGTACGTACTAGTACAATAGTGGGCTCACATAGCAATTTTGTCTCATGCAAGAGCCTGGCTATATGCGTGCTCCAATGTTCGCAACTGCAACGTTCAGTTTGCGCTTGGCTCTTCGCCTCTTCGAGAAGACGAACAATGATGTTACTACTACTGCTTCTACAGTGTCGAATCCACTGCTGCATGTCCGTCCACCGTGAGCGGGACGGATAGCTTGCTGTAGAAGTACTACTAAGCAAAAGCCTGTCCTCGTTTGCGAGCAACCGCGCGCATGGGTGAGGGACAAGGCGTGTAGTAAAATCAAGCTTCTCCTCGTTGTACGAGTTGATGCGACACATCATAGCATTGGCCCCACATGCTTGCCTCTAAACTTGGCTGAAAGACCCGCAGTGTACAATATATTTGCTGCAACCTCTAACATTTACCCACCACAAATTAAAATATATGTGGCCGTATGCATCGTTCTGATGCAGAGGTCGGGGAGTCACCCCTTTTTGAAAAAAAAACAAATTAAAATATATATTCTTGTCTTGACCAGATGAGCGTGCAAACTACAATCACCAGGGTGTCAGGTAGGGCCAGAAGACTATTTTAATTTTTTTTTAAACTTCGAGACGGCCACATAGCATGGAGCCGACCCCAACAATTTTAAGCTTACAGGCACGGTACATGCTATCCTAGACTACTCTACACATGAAACTGCCACACGAGCGTCTGGGCTGCGCTTGGCTCTTCGCCTCTTCGGGATGTCGAACAATGATGGAGTACTACTGCACTGGAGGAGTACTACAGTACGCTTCTGGCCATCTGACACCGATTGAACTGCTGCATGTCCACCGCGTGCGGGAGGGAGAGCGTGTAGCGAAAGCTTCTCCTAGTCTTGCCAGCCACCACGCTCATGGGCGAGGGAGGGACGCTCCTGCCTTTGCGTGTATGACAGGTGGGCCCGACAGGTGTGTGGCCAACCTGTCATACAGCCAAAGGCAGGTGCAGTTAAGTCTGCGAGGGAGAGGATAATCAAACTTCTCGTTGATATACGAGTTGACGCGACACATCAAAGCACTACACTCGATATATTTCAATAATTTGCGTTTACCGATGCATTAATTACAACGCATGCATGCATGCCGTGACTCTCCTTTTGATACTTGCATGTGTTGATTTAATGCACCTTGAAGTAGTATAAAATATGTGACAGTAAAGCTTTGTAATACCCCGGCCCAAGTCGAGAGATGGTTGTGCACGAGGAGGGCGAGATCATGCAGACCGAACAGGACCCGACGATGGAGCTCTCTAAGGTCTCGATGGACCTCACCGTGCTCCACTGCCCCTTGTGCCTCCGCCCCTTGAATTGTGGTTTCTCAACGAGTTTTGCTGAACTTCTTGTGAATTGTGGTGGTTTTCAGTAATGAAAATCGGAAGGGGCAAGCCCTTCTTTGATCAAAAAAATAATTAATCGTCCTTATATATTCATCAGTCTTGCTATAAGTCGTAGTAGATGCTATATAGGTCCGTCGGATCTTACATCAAGATCCGTGCTTTCAGATTTTCTTTTTTCTCTTAAATCTCAGTCGAGTGAGACATAGCCACGCCATTAAACAGAGGCTCGGGCGCCATTAATGGAGACCTTGGGAGAGAGGTGGACGGCAGATGGAGGTCAAAGGGCTCTCCTCCCGATAAGCACGCGCAGGGGTCTGATCGCACGCCTCTCGTACTCAAATAGCTACCCTGCACGGCGCCTCCTAGCTAATAAAAAATGGGGATGCGTGGCGGCACGTAAATGGTACTAGTAAGTAGAACGCCCACGGTTTCAATAATACTTGTGTTTCCGATTGTAACGTGACATCACTTGTTCCAAAATGACTTTGTTGATTGTTAATGTGTGCGCCTTCGCAAATCGGACTGCAAATTTACCACAGCATGTTGGTGCCATGTCATGGCACCAAGCCAAGTTTCATTATTTTCATGCGTGTTTTGGATTTACAGGAATTAAAAAACTAAGTTTCTCAATGTTTCCAACCCAGCCACGACGCCCAGAATTTTGAATTTCATTCCCATTTCTTGCATGGAACCTAGAAATTTACCCGAGGACACACATGTGATTTTTCAACCAACTTTGGTGCACTGGAACATGTGCTTGTATTTCAAATTTGAATTATGCACACAAAGGTGACACGTTCCCTCCCAGAACCACGAGCCTTCTTGAGAGAAGCTCCGATTTGCAAGAAGCTTATACCAAAATTTGTTCCTATTCCGCCAATTTTTTTTACCACGGCATGGTACTACCATGACATGACACCATGCCAAGTTTCATGATTTTAAAACCAAGTTTCTCAATGTTCTCGACCGAGCCACGATGCCCAGATGTTTGAATTTTATTCTCATTTTTTGCATGGGACCTACTCCCTCCTTCCATCTATATAGGGCCTAATGTGTTTTTCAAGACAACCTTTGACTATTGACAAGATTAATAGCACATGAGATGTATACTATGAAAATTATATTATTGAAGCTCCTTTGACATACAAATTTGAAGGTATGCTTTGTGTAAGTTGCATGTCATATATTATTGCTCTAACGTTTGGTCAAAGATAGCCTCAAAAAATGCATTAGGACCTATATAGATGGAAGGAGGGAGTAGAAATTCACCTGAGGACACAAATGTAATTTTTCAACCAACTTTGGTGCACGGGAGCATGTGCTTGTAGTTCAAATTTGAATTATGCACATTAAATGACCAAAAACTCAATTAATGTGTAAATAAGGCCAAACGAAGCTGGAATAATTCCAAAATTTAACAGGGCACTCATGTAGTTCTATGTTGCCTTTGTAAATAAACTCAAGGGGGACAACGTATATCGTTTCGCACTCAAAGGTGGCACGTTCCCTCTCAGAACCACGAGCCTTCTTGAGAGAAGCTTCGGTTTGCAAGAAGCTTATACCAAAATCTGTTCCTATTCGGCCAATTTTTTTACCACAACATGGTAGTACCATGACATGACATCCATGCCAAGTTTCATGATTTTCAGACGTGTTCTGGATTTACAAGAATTTTAAAACCAAGTTTCTCAATGTTCTCGGCCGAGCCACGATGCCCAGATGTTTTAATTTTATTCTCATTTCTTGCATGGGACCTAGAAATTCACCCGAGGACACAAATGTGATTTTTCAACCAACTTTGGTGCACGAGAGCATGTGCTTGTAGTTCAAATTTGACTTATGCACATTAAATGACCAGAAAATCAATTAATGTATAAAAACGACAAATGAACCCGGAATAATTCCAAAATTTAACAGGGTACTAATGTAGTTCTATGTTGCCTTTGTTAAGAAACTCAAGCGGGGGGGGGGGGGCAGCGTATATCGTTTCACACTCAAAGGTGGCACGTTCCCTCTTAGAACCACGAGCTTCCAAATCGGCCCAATTTTTTACCACAACATGTTAGTGCCATGACATGACACCATGCCAAGTTTCATGATTTCCAGGCGAGTTTGGATTTACATGAATTTAAAATCAAAGTTTCTCGATGTTCTCGGCCGAGTCATGACGCCCAGATGTTTGAATTTCATTCTCATTTCTTCCATGGGACCTAGAAATTCAACCAAGGACACACATGTGATTTTTCAACCCACTTTGGTGCACCGGAGCATGTGCATGCAATTCATATTTAGATTATGCACATTAAAAGTCCAGAAACTCAATTAATATTTTAGTCATTTTTTGTGTTCTAAAATGCCTGCCGGCTCACGGAAGGACGTGTTGCCGGCACACGCGCGGATTCAATGAAGGCAAGCGGGGCAGTCTTAAGCTGGTTGCACGCGGCGAGGAGGCGTGCTCAGCCGGGCCTGCAGTGAGTGCGGCCCTCTTGGCCGGCGCGCCGGTTCAATGCCTGCGCTATGAGAGGTCGCGTCCGTGTTAGAGCAATCACTCCCTCCAGTCCTTTTTTGTTTGGGTATAACAAAATCTCGTTTTCCATTCACATTTTACAAGTAAAATTCGTGGACAAACTTTGACCCAAAGTACGATGGGGACTAGTAAACCAGAATGGAGGTAGTAGTTTTTTTAATCAAAGAAGGGTTTCCCCTTCCGATTTTCATTACTGAAAACCAGCATCTAAATCTAAACCATAGTATTTGCCCTAGAACTACCAGGTTCAACATCTCGCAACATAAACCCATACAACCTCCATCGCAAAAAAACCATACAACCATACGCCAAGGAGGTACGTAGTACTATGAATTCCATTTTCTCTCCATACCAATCGTTCTAAAAACTACTTACTACTTATAACGCGCCATTGAAAATCAGAACTCTTAACCCCGCTAAAAAAATGATATTTTAAACGTGGCTACTCGATCTGTGGAAACTGGCGAGCCACCGCGCTCCAAGTCGTTCACCTGTGGTCCCGACCATCAACTCCTACGAATCAAATTATCACGCGAGCTGACTATTCCTACAAAGGTGCTCCACCACGTACCCAGTACCCGCGAATGTTGCAATCGTGCACCTAGGGTTTTAGGGTTTATTTGTTAATGTGCCTTTACGTAACACTCATGTGTGCGAGACAATGAGAGGCCGACTGCGTGCGTGCGCCTCTTCTCTTCGTATATGTACTCCACCATTTGTCTGGTGTCCAAAAAATTATAATAACTACTAGCAATGTGCCAATGCGTTGCCACACGATCAAAGTAGAGTAATACATATTCACCGATTTGATAGAAAAAAAATTCTAGTTTTGAAATACGTATATCACTAAAAATATGTTATGTTTCACTCAAAATATATTCCTTTGGCGGTTTTGATGAGATAAGGGAGGAATGTTGTTGGTTTCAAGATTCGAGAAGTGGTATATGTCTAATTTCTACTCTTACTGGCAAGATGCCCGTGCGTTGCACGGAACATCAAGATCTTGTGGGAGAAAAGGATGAACGAGGGAAGGCCTTACCTGCAAATGTGGTGAAGAGTGCGGGTAAATTGCCATATTTTCCTTCCTATCTGTCAGATATAAATCGGACGACCTACATTGCAGGATGGCAGGCCCACCATCATCACCAACTCTATTTTTTATCCCTACTCTTATAAAAAGCATTGTCGGTGATGATCGTGTGCCTGCCATCCTGCAATATAGGCCGTCCGATCTATATCTGACGGATAGGAAGGAAACTATGGCAATTTTGCAAAAAGATACCCACACCCCTCTCCACATTTGCAAATAAGGCCTTCCCTCGTTCATCCTTTTCCCCCACAAGATAAACTACTCATACAAATGCATCTTGATGTTCCGTGCAACGCATGGGCATCTTGCTAGTTGTTGCAAAAAGCCCATGTGTGAGAGAGAGAGAGGAGAGTGGAGGAGGACGGAGTGCATGTGTGACAAAGACACAAGGAGTGTGTGTGCGATAGGTATCGGCTTAAAATGAGGCGATAGTGTGTGTGTGCACAATCGAGAGGGCGTGTCTCAAGAAGGGAAGAAAAATCTACATAGATACAAGGAGCGGGAGAGATACATGTATGCGATGGTGGAAGCACGAGTGTGCGGGTGTATAAACCTATCTAGAGGCTAGCTAGTCGATAAATGTTTGTGAGAGAAATACGAGTCGGGGTGCGAAAGCGAGAGTTTTGTGTGTGTGTGAGAGAGACGGTAGTCGGGAAGGGGAGTGGAAGCAGGAGTTGTGTCTGTGTGTCTGTGAGAGAGAGAGAGGAGACAGTAGTTGGGGTTGTCTGATCGGTAAACAAATGAATAATGTCAGTCTGGGATGGAGACGAAAAGGAGACCGCAACAAATGTTGTGTCTACAGGAGAGAGAAAGAGTAATTTTAGTGGTATGAGTCATATGTAGAGACATATAGGGTGTGTGAGAGAATCCCATAGAGAGAAAGACAAAGTGAAAGACGAGTGGAGACTGTGTGTGTGGCGGTGAAAAAGAAAGCTTAGGTACCGAGTGATACCAGAGAACAGTAGAGACGTGAGAGATAATGAAAACCGTGTAATGTACAATGATAGGGAGAGTGTGACACTTCTCAAGGGAGACGTCGAAGTTGCCTTTGTCCGGTTTGCACCTTCAGATCCGCCATGGCACGCTCAACACTATACTCCCAATGCTTATGGTTTTCCCCTTTTATATTCCACACTAGTTAAATCACAGTAGACTAAATTTCAAAATTGGGTCAGTCGATTTTTCAGAGCTCGCCGGAGTTCGCCGGTGCGATCGAAGGGGCTCGGGTGGTTGTGGGGCCTCGCCGAAGGAAGAAAACTCAACGTGGGTGGGGGTTGGGGCGGGGGTGGGGGTGGCGGAGGAACACAGGCGGTGGGGGCCGGTGGTCCGGCCGGCGGCCCGTGCGGTGTTCTGTATGGGAAGAATCAGAGACGAGGAAGAAGAAGGGTTAGGAGACGTAGGATCTTCATCCAACCGCTTGAAATGGTCGAGAGACAGCTGGGAGTTGCATTCTTAATGCGCTCTGGTTCATCATGTGTGGGCACTGCGCAACCAACATTTTATTATCCAAAATATGCTTGCTCTTCTTTACCATGTTCCTCTTCCGTTCTTCTTTAATATGCACTCTCTCCGTTCCTAAATACAAGTCTTTGTATAGATTCCACCATGGACTACATATGGAGCAAAATGAGTGAATCTACACTCTAAAATGTATCTGGATACATCTGTATGTGATCCATAGTGGAAATCTCTACCAAGACTTATATTTTGGAATGGAGGGAGTATGATAGTAGTACAGTATGTTCTTTGTACTGAAGATGAGCAGGGACATTTGTAGAGGTCTATACGATCGGTTGTGATGGACACTTTGAGCCTCTTTGATTCGTAGGATCTTGTAAACATAGGAATAGGTTTTGTAGTGGCCCGCCCACTTGAATCCTATAAGAATAGCAAGGAAATGCGGGGAGCTGTGTCGCCTTTGAGAGTTACACTGATATTAACAGTACCGCACCTTCACTTGAAGAGAGCTGGTATCCGAAGCCTTTCTAGCCGTACCGGCAATACTAGCACATATATTCCAGCAAGTTCCACTTTGCTGATTTTACTCTGATGCTTAAGGTTTTCCCGTTATATCTACACTATGATCTGTGTAGCTGCTTTGTGTCGCACTAGAAGCAGTCCACTCTTGAAGCTAAACACTGCAATGACTTACAAAATTGGCACCAAGGCATTGAGTGCCATTCTGGATGCAATGAAACTCATACGCTCCCCACCTATTGATTATTGTTCAGAATATGATCCTAATGACTATTCTAACCTCGAGGAGTCAAAGACAGATGGCCTATCCTGTTCATCCATCAAGGTGCCTGTTCTAATTTGGCAATGTTTTATTGATTGCGGGTATCTTGCATATGTTGTCTTGCATTTCTTCTACTTTGTTGCACCGCCATCTGCTTAGTTTACTCATCATATATGTCGAGATGCCATGCCCATCCATTATCAATACATATTCCATCTGTCATCATACCATGTTTTTCCACTCAAATGCTGTTCTTGTGCATCAGACATCAAAAAGGAAGAGGGTGATTGCCGAACCTGAAGGAGCACCAGCAAAGTCCTTGAAAAACGTGGTGGTGCCGGAGAAATCAGACAACACCCCACTTATATTGGCTGTACAACCAGTGACACAAAACGTAGGACCGACTCCAGCAGACTGTACCCATACTTCACTGGCCACACCACTAGCCCCACCACACAGGACCTGCACTCTAGCAAAAGGTATACCGATTTCATTTGCCATAGCACCAGCTGTGCCACAGAAAAATCCCACTCCAGCAAAAAGTACAACAAGTCCACCGGCCGAAGACCTATCCCAACTGCAGAGACGGCCAATTCCTGCAGATTGGAACCCCATTCCATTTATTCCCAGTTTAAAAGACAATGCTTCAATGTTGTTAGGGACTACGTGCATATATTCCCATCATGGGAAGATTATTGTGAAGACAAACACCATTTTCACATCTTCCTGTCCAACTTACGTGTAAGTGCTATTATTCATGGTTATTATTTTCCTGTTTTCTGCTGATTGAACACATCAATGATTTACATTACATTGTTGTAACTAGGCGAGGTTCAATCTGGATAGTCATGACGATCAAAGCTTGCTTGTGCTTTTCAAGGAAGCATTGCAGCAGTATCGGTGTTACCTGAGGAAATCACACTTTGATGGCAAGTCTATAAACGAATTTCCGGTGAAGTCTCCTGTGCTAAATTTAGAAGACATTGAATGGAAAAACCTTGTTATGCACTGGTCTCATTCCCAGGATGAGGTACTGTCTATGAAATCACATGACAATTTGAACTTCTACTTTTCCGCATGTGCCTTACGGATCTTTTTTGCAGGAAATCTGCTCGAAGAAGAATTCCGGTTTGACAAGAACGACAGGATATCGCAAATATGCTGCCCGCTGCTTTGCTCTTGTTAGTACCTGTTGTCCTGTATCACTGTACTTGCATACATACCTGGTTCATTATGTGACAGCAGTATGCATGATAGCTTGCTTATCAATTGTTCGCTCCAAATTATCTGATCTGTATGAATGGTTACATTAGTGTAGAATATATCCAATGCCAATGTTTTTTTAGCTCTGCATTGTTCTTGTAAGTACATGTTGTCCTTTATCAGTGTACTTATAATGACAGGTAGTTGTTCATGTACCATCACTCTGCAGCTTATTTTCCTTTGCCCTCCATTTTCTACACATCAGATCTATATTTACTCTTACCATAAGGTTGGTACTGAAGAAGTTTAGTTATGCATTGCTCTTGGCTGTACCTTTTGCCTGTATCGCTGCACTTACATTTATAGCTACTTGGTTATGTAGCATCACTCTTCATCTTATCTTAAATATTCTCCATTTTTTCGTATATTATCACATCTATATTTACTCTTAACAAAATGTAGAATAAAGGCAATGCTTTTGAACAAGATTCTGTGGTAAACTTCTTGAATTGCCCCCCATCAGCATGGACAAGGCCTTTATAGAGCCTGTCTTCACCAATAATGTAAGTTTGTCCATCTCAAGCCTTCAAACTTTGTTGTATATATTTGGTTAGGCATGACTGCAACAGCTGTTTATTTTTGGTGTTTGCATCAAGTTGCTTGTTTAAAGTTTATTATGTAGTTCATAAAAAAAAGTTTGTCCTTTCTCAATTTAAGTTTTCAGTTGTACAACCAAGTTCCTTCTTCATACCATGTAAATTAAACTATACAGAGCAAGTGATCTTCTTTTGCACTGCATGTATGCTTCTGTTCTTCATCCGTAATCCAGTGGTGTGGTGAACCTACCGACTACAGCACAATGTCATATTCTGCAATGCTTTAACTATGAACAATGTCATATCATTCTACTATTATTTAAACCGTCTCTTTATTTGCCAATCTGAAATGGTATAAATTGACAGCA
This sequence comes from Triticum aestivum, assembly GCF_018294505.1. NCBI lineage: Eukaryota > Viridiplantae > Streptophyta > Magnoliopsida > Poales > Poaceae > Triticum > Triticum aestivum. The sequence continues at coordinate 418,337,070 of NC_057814.1, read as the reverse complement.
CACTGACCATTGATACTTATGAGTTCTTGATCTGTAATCCAGTGGTGTCGTGAAGCTGCCAACTCCTTCACAATGTCATTTCCTGCCATGTCTTGACCTGAACAATACCATATTGTGTTAATGCAATTTTAAACTGTGTCACTTTATTTGTCAGTAAGAAATGTGATGAATTGTCAGCACTGATACTTTTATGTGCAAAACCTGTCATCTGTCTACTTGCTGCAGCTCCCTAGCAGGGCTAACCTTTCTTGAACTCTATTAAAGTGCTGTCGGTTTTGTATATTATTTTGTCGGCGTGTTTATTTGCACTGGTGGCGATCTTTGATGCCCAGTGTATGTAATCTGCTGTCTGCTTGTGCTTTATTATCATAGTGGCGAACTTTGATGCCCAGTGGATGTAATATGCCGTAATTTCTTTATTGTATAGTCTAGGTTTTTTCTTATTCACGATGCTGCAGTTATTTTACTGTATATATATCCTGTCTTCGCAGTAAACCGGCCAAACCATAAAATTACGGTACATATCGGATCGTCATGCAATCACGATGTAGGTTGGGCCTGAAACGTGCCGAACAGCTCACGGGCCGGCAGCAGCCCGAAATGAACCCCGGCCCATGATTGTGCGAATCAAATCACGGGCTTTTAACAGGCCAAAATTGTCTCGGTCCTTGTTTGGCCCAATCAGATATCGGCTGCGAGCAGGCCGGATGCAAACCGGGCCGTAGTTAGGCCCAACTATATGACGGGCTTTTAACATGCCGAAATTAATATAGGGCCGAAATGTTAAACGGGCCCTTAACAGGTCAAAACTAATATGAGGCCGAATTACTAAGTGGTCCTTTAGCAAGTGGGCCCAAAAGCATAGTGTCCAGTTGACGGGCCGAATCTGATATGGGCCATAATTGAGCCCAAAGCCTGTTAAAGGGCCGGACCTGATCTGGACCGTAATTTGGCCCAGAACGTGGTAGGCTTTTAACGGGTCGGATCTCATATGGGCCACTATTAGGCCCGGAGCGTGGCAGGCCATTAATGGACCGGATCAAATATGGGTCGGCATTTGGCCCAAAACATGGCAGCCAGTTAATGGGTCGGACTACTAGGGTCCTCAAAATCTTGTGGGCCTACAGCTGGGCCGGCCCATTAATGTCGGCAAAATCTCGTGGGCCTTTAGCTGGGCTGGCCCATTATGATCCGCAAGAATCTTGTGGGCCTTTACCTGGGCCGGCCCATTATGGCACACAAAAATCTTGTGGGCCTTTACCTGGGCCGGCCCATTATGGCCCGCAAAATCTTGTGGGCCTTTAGCTGGGCCAGCCCATTATGGTCCGCAAAATCTCGTGGGCCTTTAGCTGGGCCGGCCCATTATGGTCCGCAAAATCTTGTGGGCCTTCAGTTGGGCCGGCCCATTTAAACTTGATGGGCCGGTCCACGTGTTGACATATCATAGGCGCGTCTCGCCCATTGGATGAGTGACACCTGTGCCAACGCGGACCTGACACGTGTCTCCTCCAGCCAATGATGATTTTACACATGGAAAATCCCCATTGGTCGGGGCTGTTAACGGGTTATCGGATCCAAAACCCGACCCGATAGCTTAACGGCGTTCCGTTACGGTGGATGCCACGCGTCGTTCACCCTTGACGAAAGCACTTCTGTGATGCGCGATTTATCGTCATGGAAGTGGACACTTCCGTGATGATAATTTTGGTAATGTCATGGAACACTTCTACGACAGCATAGGTATGACTATCTTGCTGTCATAAATTTGTCATGGATGTACATGCATGACAAAAAACGCGACCTACTGTGACAAACACGTATCATCACGGAAGTGTATTTTTTTGTAGTGATGTTACTTGCGCGAGATTCGATCGTCGGTATCTTCATACCTAGTTCAATCTCGTTACCGGCAAGTCTCTTTACTCGTTCCGTAATGCATCATCCCGTAACTAACTCATTAGTCACATTGCTTGCAAGGCTTATCATGATGTGCATTATCGAGAGGGCCCAGAGATACCTCTGCGATACTCGGAGTGACAAATCCTAATCTTGATCTATGCCAACTGTAAGGGCATTTTTATCCCTTAGTTGGTTTTGGTGATTGATGACAATGCTTTTGCGGACTAATCATGTGCATCGAATATTTCAGATATATTGACTAGGCACAAGATGATTTAGTTCCCCTCGAAGGCTATAGAAGACGACGTTTCTCTTCGTTTCTTTTCGGTGGTATTGAGTCGTAGGGAAGCCGTACTATTATGAGGGGGTCCGCGTTGGAAAGGTTGGGTGGATTCATCACGTACACATCTTTCTTTGCACCTCCTTTCCTCTAGCCTTTGGAGCATCCTATGTTTTCCTTGTCTATGCAAATATTGCTCTTGCTTGCCAAACTAGGGCGTGCGGTAGTACTGCTCCTTAAAGCGGTAGTACCGCAGGACCTTGCGGTAGTACCGCCCGCTGGTGCGGTAGTACCGCAAGGACCCACGGTAGTACCGCTTCTAGTAAGCGGTAGTACCGTGGTCTCTGACTTAGTTCCGCAAGTACGTGGCAGTAAGGGGCGGATGTAATTTTTTACATCCGCGCCTCGCGCGGTAGTACTGCTGCTGGCTTACGGTACTACCGCGTCGGGTTTTGCATCGACTCCAACTCTGCGGAAGTAACCACGGATGTAATTTTTATATCCGTGCCTTCCCATCCCTGGACAGCCCCTGCCTTGCGGTAGTACCGCAACGGGGAGTGGTAGTACCGCGCCAGCAGTACTACCGCCCTCTGCTTTAGTGCATTTTTGGCTGTTCTGGTCTCTGCTGCGTGGGCGGTAGTACCGCGGGGCCCTGCGGTAGTACCGCGTGCCTCTGCGTAGTACCGCGCCTCGGGTGCGGTAGTACCGCGCTGCGCAGGCTGAGTTGGTGGATAACGGTTGGATTTGTTCTTCCACTATATAAGGGGTGTCTTCCTCCTCTAGTTGACTAGCTCTTCCACCTCCAAGCTCCATTGTTGCTCCACGCTCCATTTTCTCCCGATCTCCTTCCCTAGCCAATCAAACTTGTTGATTCTCTAGGGATTGGTTGAGGAGGCCCCGATCTACACTTCCACCAAGATAAATTTGAATCCCCCTACTAATCCCTTGTGGATCTTGTTACTCTTGGGTGTTTGAGCACCCTAGACGGTTGAGGTCACCGCGGAGCCATAGTCCATTGTGGTGAAGCTTCGTGGTATCGTTGGGAGCCTCCAATTAAGTTGTGGAGATTGCCCCAACCTTGTTTGTAAAGGTTTGGTCGCCGCCTCCAAGGGCACCAATAGTGGAATCACGGCATCTCGCATTGTGTGAGGGCGTGAGGAGAATATGGTGGCCCTAGTGGCTTCTTGGGGAGCATTGTGCCTCCATACCGCTCCAACGGAGACGTACTTCCTCTCAAAGGGAAGGAACTTCGGTAACACATCCTCGTCTTCACCGGCTCCACTCTTGGTTATCTCGTGCCTTTTACTTGTGCAAGCTTATTTGTGCTTTATCTCTTGCTTGCGTGTGTGCTTATTGTTGTTGCATCATATAGGTTGCTCACCTAGTTGCATATCTAGACAGCCTACTTTGATGCAAAGTTTAAATTGGTAAAGAAAAGCTAAAAAAATTTAGTTGCCTATTCACCCCCCCTCTAGTCAAGTATATCGATCCTTTCAATTGGTATCAGAGCCTCGTCTCTTTATTAAGGACTTTACCGTCCGAAGAGTATGGTTGACATCATAGACAGTGTGGAGGAGCACTCCGGTGTGAATCCGGTCTCGTCTACGGGAGATGGGGGATCCGCGGTCTCTCGTGAGGAATTCAATGTGGCGTTGGACACATTGAAAACCTCCATGACGACCGAGGTCGAAAGCATGTTTAATAAATTCTTAGAAGGGCTTAAACTTTCCACCGCACCGTTGAAAGTGGGTGATCCCGCCAACAAGGTGACGGATGCTACCTCCGACAAGGGGGAAGCTACTAGCGAGAAAGCTCCTTCTTCTAGTGGTAAAAATGGCACCAACATCTTTGCCCATGTGGAACCTCCACTTGTCTATGGTGGACCGCTTCCTTCCACTCATTTGAATCATGCCGGCCCGGCCCCTAAGATTGAGAAGAATGTAGAATTTGATTCTTGGGTCTATCGTTTTAAGCGTCATTTAAATCATGTGAACACTAATCTTTGGAGAATCATTGAAGAAGGTTTCTATCCGCATGACCGAAGTAACTTCACTCCTAGAGAAGTCGTGGATCATCAATTCAATGAGAATGCTCTCTTCATCATCCAAGAAGCAATCCCACCCGAAGATCTTCCTCATCTCCGGCCCTACACCGTGGCCAAAGATGCTTGGCTCCAAGTGGTTTCCCTCTATCGGGGAAGCGCAAGCATTCAACGCTCCAACTATGAAGTGGTGCAAGATGAAGCCGATGAGTTTGCTATGAAAGAAGATGAAGAACCTCGTGAGCTTTATCGGAGAGTAACCAAACTCGCGGTCTCTCTCCGAGATCATGGAAGTAAGGACATGGATGACAATTGGATCAAGCGCAAATTCCTCAAGGCAATGATGCCCTACCACAAAGCCATGCCCTCCGTCATTCGTCAAAGGCCGGACTTCCACACCTTGTCCTCAAGTGAAGTGTTGGATGAGTTCGTTGCTATGAGCATCTTGGACAAGACCGCCGACAATGCGGTTCTTCGCTCTCAAAGAGTAAAGAAGCCCAACCTTGCTCTAAAGGCCAAGGTTAGTATGGAGGAAGAGGATGAAGAGGAAGAAGAGGAGAGCAACCTCAAAGATACGAAGTATGCCTATCATGAACACATGGCTCTTGCTTCAAGGCAATTTTGGAGCAAGAAGAACTCAAGGCCAAACTTCAACAAGAACAATTCAAGTGGTGTAAAGGGCAAGCAACAAGTGAGGACTTGCTTCAATTGTGGCAATGTGAGCCACTTTGTTGTGGAGTGCCCTTACAAGAAGAGGGAAGACAATGGTGGCAAGCTCATCCGAAAGGACAAGGCCAAGTCTTTCCCCAACAAGAGCAACTTCACCAAGAAGACTCCTCCCAAGGCATTGGTGGTACAAGAAGAGTACAATGAGGATGATGACGATGATGAAGATGGTGAGTCGGTTGCCATGGCCTCTGTTTCCATTGCGATGACTCCACGGATGTCTCTCTTCGACTCACCCAATGAGAACATCACCGCCAAGTGCCTCATGGCTAAAGCCACCAACAAGGTAACCCCCAACATCAAAACTACCATCATTAATCATCCTTCTTCGACGGATAGCATTGATGAACATGAGGGGACAAATGTGGAGGAGAATGAGTTTAAGACCTTTATGGGTAAACTCAAGGGTAAATCCAAGAAGCACTTTGTTGCTCTCTTGGAACAACTTGGTGAAGCCAATGACATGATCGAGGCTCACGAAGATACCATCTCTAAGATGGAGGGGCATAGTCGTGACTATGCCGATGAGATTTCGGATCTTTCCAATGCTCTTGACGAAGAGCATGGTCTTCGTTTGGCTCTTGAGGAGTCACACAACGATGATCATGCTAAGTTAAAGAAAGATCTTGATCATGCTCTTGTCGTGTCTCGTGTGCTAAACTCCGAGAAGGCAAAGCTTGGGTGTGATCTTGCTAGACTCAAAGAAGAGTTTGACATTCTCGACAAGGCTCACAAAGTCTTGAAGGGTGTTCATGCTAGCCTCAAGGAATCTCATGATCAACTCCAAGTGAAGCTAACTAAGGAGAAAGCCACCTTTCCTCATATGGTGTTAATTGATAATGCAAATGCTACTAACCCTTGTTGTGAGCATGTGCATCTTGTTGAGGAGAATGCTAAGTTGAAGGAGCAACTTGAGAAAGGCCTTGTGTCATGCATACAAGGTGAGAAGATCCTCAACGACCTTTTGAGCAATCAAAAGGAAGTTGTGGCCAAGGAGGGGATTGGGTTCGCACCCAAACCCAAGAACAAGAAGAAGAATGACAACACCAAATGACCTCCTCCTCTCAAGCAAACTTTTGTGAAGGAGGGAGAGGGTGCTTCCAAGGAGAAGAAGAACAATGCGAAGGGTGGCGTTGTCAAGAAGGGCAAAGCCACCCCTTCCAACAAAGCCGGCGACTTTAATCCTTCTTATATGTTATGCCGTGCTAGTGATGGGCATGTTTATGCCAAATTTGTTGGTTCTCCTCATGAGTATATTGAATGGTCTATTTGGGTTCCTAAGACCCTTGTTACTAACATCAAAGGACCCATTACAAAATGGGTACCTAAAACCAAGCATTGATCTCTTGTAGGTGTTTGCTTCCGGTGGGGGATCATGGTTGCTCGATAGTGGAGCTACAAATCATATGACCGGAAGCAAGGACTTGGTGGTGGACGTGCACAAGATTCCATCTATGCCCACCAATGTCGAGTGGGGTGATGCCTCGTTTTCTAAGGTATTGGGACTCGGCAAAGTTGTCATTTCTCATGATCTCACGATCGAGAAGGTCATGCTTGTTGAGTCCCTTGCATACAATTTACTTTCCGTTCGTCAACTTGCAATCATGGGCTTTGCCACTTTCTTTGATATTGATACCGTGGCCCTCTTGTGGAGCAAGACTCTTAAGGTAGCCTTTGTTGGGCATGTCGAGAACGGTCTCTATGTGATTAACTTTTCAGAGCAACCCACTAAGACCGCGACAAGCCTAATGGCTAAAGTTGACGTGGGATGGCTTTGGCATCGCCATTTAGCCCATGTCAATATGAGATCTTTGCAAAGTCTTCTCAAGGGGGACCATGTTCGTGGACTAACGAATGTTAGTTTTGCTAAAGATCGTGCTTGCAGTGCTTGTATCGAAGGAAAGCTACATGAGAAGGCTCACCCTCCCACGACTATCATTTACTCGAAGAGGCCTTTGGAGCTCCTTCACTGGGATCTCTTTGGGCCTCCATCCTTTGATAGTCTTGGGGGTAGGAAGTATTGCTTGGTGATTGTGGATGACTATTCAAGATACACTTGGGTGTATTTCTTCAAGAGGAAGAGCGAGACCCAACAAACCGTCATTGACTTTGCAAATGAAGCCCAACGTCAACACAATGCAAAGATCTTGACAATAAGAAGTGACAACGGCACCGAGTTCAAGAACTACACCTTGGATGAGTTTCTTAGTGATGAGGGGATCAAGCATCAATATTCCGCACCTTACACCCCTCAACAAAACGGTGTTGCGGAGAGGAAGAACCGGACGTTGATGGATGCGGCAAGGACCATGATGGCGGAGTTCAAGTCTCCATACAACTTTTGGGCCGAAGCCATCAACACCGCGTGTCATGCATCCAATCGGCTCTACCTCCGCAAGGGCTTGAACAAGACTCCATATGAGATACTCACCGGTAACAAGCCCAACCTCAAGTACTTTCGGGTGTTCGGGTGTAAGTGTTTCATTCTCAAGAAAGGTGTTCGGTTGTCTAAATTTGTGGCTAGAGCTTATGAGGGCATATTTGTTGGTTATGCTACAAACTCTCATGCTTACCGTGTCCTCAATAAATCCATGGGACTTATTGAGGAGACGTGTAACGTGGAGTTTGATGAGAATAACGGCTCCCAAGTGGAGCAAAGTGGCACTTGTGATGTAGGTGATGAAATTCCTCCTCAAGCCATAAGAAGAATGGGTGTTGGTTTTATCCTACCCATTGAGGAACCCCTTATGGCCGAAGGAGAAGGACAATGCTCCACTCAAGTGGAGCCATCACCAAACCAAGGCCCACACGCTTCCGAAGAACAAAGTGAAGGCCCTCAACCTCATGAACAAGACCAAGGGCAAGATCATGCTCAAGACGGTGCTGACACTCCAAGTGATGCCCAAGGTCAAGTTCTCTCCTCCGAGCAAGTTCAAGATCAAGAACAAGCTCAAGACAGCGCTCAAGATGATCAAGTGACCGCTCCTCAACTCACCACCGAGGAGGAATTGGAGCGTCGTGCCGCCAAAATTGCATCCAAGCTCTCCACCAAGGGTCATCTCATGAAGAATGTGCTTGGAAGCATTCAAAAGGGGGTAAGCACTCGTAGACAATTGGCAAACTATTGTGAACATCACGTGTTTTTCTCTTGTGTTGAACCCCAAAAGGTATATGAAGCACTCGAAGATCCGGATTGGCTTAATGCCATGCATGAAGAACTCAACAACTTCGAGTACAACAAGGTGTGGAGATTAGTGCCAAGGCCAATGGGAAACCACAATGTCATTGGAACCAAGTGGATATTCAAGAACAAGCAAGATGATCATGGGACCATCATCCGCAACAAGGCACGATTGGTGGCACAAGGCTACTCCCAAGTCAAGGGTATCGACTACGGTGAAACCTTTGCTCCCGTTGCTCGCCTTGAATCTATTCGTTCGTTGATTGCTTATGCTTCTCATCACAACTTTAAGTTGCAACAAATGGATGTGAAGAGTGCTTTTCTTAATGGTCCTATTAATGAGTTGGTTTATGTCAAACAACCCCCCGGGTTCGAGGATCCCTAATTTCCCGATGTGTATTAACTCGATAAGGCACTCTATGGCCTTAAACAAGCCCCACGTGTGTGGTATGACCACCTTACCGAGTTGTTACAAGATCGTGGGTTTGAAGTTGGGCTAATCGACCCCACTCTTTTTACTAAGAAGGTCAAAGGGGAGTTGTTTGTGTGCCAACTATATGGTGATGACATTATCTTTGGTTCCCCTAACAAAGCTTTCAATGAGGAATTTGCCACACTCATGACCTCAAAGTTCAAGATGTCTTCCATGGGAGAGTTGAAGTTCTTTCTTGGTTTCGAAGTAAAGCAAAGAAGAGAAGGAACCTTCATCAACCAAGCCAAATACACTCAAGACATGCTCAAGAGATTCAAGCTAAGTGATGTCAAGCCGGCGTCCACTCCAATGCCCACCAAGTGCCAACTTGACATCGATCCCAATGGTAAAGCGGTGGATCAAAAGGTATATCGCTCCATGATTGGTTCCTTGCTTTACCTTTGTGCATCTAGACCGGATATCATGTTGAGTGTGGGAATTTGTGCACGGTTTCAAGCCGTACCTAAGGAAAGCCACTTTGTGGCGGTCAAGCGAATCTTTCGATATTTGGCTCATACCCCAAACTTTGGCTTATGGTACCCATGAGGAGCAAACTTCAAGCTTGTAGGGTATTCGGACTCCGATTGGGCGGGAGACAAAGTGGATATGAAGTCCACTTCCGGAGGGTGCCAATTCCTTGGTTGCTCTTTGGTAAGTTGGTCTTCTAAAAAGCAAAGTTGTGTGTCTCTCTCATCCACCGAAGCGGAGTATGTGGCGGCCGGCAGTTGTTGTGCACAACTTTAAAGGATTACAGTGTCATTTGTGACAAAGTGCCTCTTTGGTGTGATAATGAAAGTGCCATCAATATTTCACTCAACCCCGTGCAACACTTCAAGACGAAGCATATTGAGATTCGGTATCACTTCATCCGAGATCACATTAGGCGAGGGGAGATCGAGCTCAACTATGTCAACACCCATGATAACCTTGCAGATATTTCCACGAAGCCTTTGGATGAAGCAAGATTTCGCGAGTTAAGGCATGAGCTAAATATCATTGATTCGAGCAATGTTGCTTGAACCCTTGCACACCCCACCACACTCAACTTGTTGTCTAATCTAGGTGTAGGCATGGACATAGGGGGAGTGTTGTTCTCTCAATGAACTCTCCCTCCCCCCATTATGCATAAAGTGATCAACTCTTTCACATTAGCCATTTTTTATGGTACTTGTGCTTCAAAGACAAGTTTTGGTCATGGGCCCAAGGATAATTCTTCACGGTGCCATACCAATTGACTCAAACATAGGTGGCTCCGGCCACCGCCCTCTCCTTGGAGAGTTTGTGTCTCGTTTTTGGTCTGTGTTGTCTCTTGGCTCTCTTCCTTCGTGTCGAGCTTGTGCTTATGGTGTCCAGTGTGTTAGCTCTTTGGTGTGGTCTCTCGCTTGAAGGTTACGTGCTTTGGTGTTCTCTATTTTGGTTGAAACTGTCTTTTCTTGAGCTCACGGTACTACCGCGGCCTGCCACGGTACTACCGCAAGGGGAGGGCGCGGTACTTCCGCACCCAGCGCGGCAGTAATTTTTTTACTGCCGCCTGGGGGAGCGGTACTACGGCCTCTGTGCGGTATTTCCGCCTGGGCGGTACTACCGCGTGAGGAGCGCACGGTACTTCTGCACCCAGCGCGGCAGTAATCTTTTACTGCCGCCTGGGGGAGCGGTCCTAAAGTCACGGTGCGGTACTTCTGCCCGGGGCGGTAGTACCGCGATGATATGCGGTACTACCGTGCGGTCGAGGGCGCGTGGGGGTTAAACACGGGTAGGGGGAGTTCTAACTCCCCCATACCCATTCGTCTCTCTCCCCACTCCGTCTCTCTCTCTCTCGCTCAAGAACGGCGCCGGAGGTCCTCGCCGGATCTCCGTCGCCGGACGCTCTCCTCGGATTCCGACCGGTGGGATCGTTCCCCACCACTCCCTCTTGCCATGGAACAAGGTTTCTCCCCAATCCCTCCCTTTTTCTTGTTCGTCTTGTTGTTTTTAGGTTTTGGGGAGATGCAAGTTGTTCTTGAGATTTTAGGCCAAATCTATGCAAGAGTAGGATGTAGGAGAGTAGTTTTGTGTAGTGATGGTACCTGCTATAGTTGTCCCGTGATGGATTTGATCGACCGTAGTACCGCGTGTTGACGCGGTTGTGCTCAGATCTCCATGGTTGTTTCAGATCTGCACCGTGCGGTACTACCGCTCCTCAGGTGCGGTACTACCGCACGTCCGGTACTACCGCCCTGCTGGTGCGGTACTACCGTGTCTACGGTACTACCGCTCCTTAGAGCTGTACTACCGCACGTGGCGCAACACACGATACTACCGTTGTCTCAAATCCCTCTTGTGGCACTTCTCACGTGCCATGTCTACTTGTTTCACCTGCCTTGCTGTGGTCTTTGCATTGATCCTTCTCGCATTTCGTGCGTGTTTGTTTTGTGGTGTGTGTTTTAGGTGGTGGCTCAGGTGCTCCGGCTCGCCGCTCCAATCCAAGTCGTGACACGTGATCCAAGCGTATGCGCAACACAGAGGCAGCAGAGGGCTCCAATGCCCCCCAACGCAGAACCAAGACCACCGCCACCAAAGAGAAGGAACCCGCCAAGGGTATGGATGAGATACCGCTTGCTGAGTTCATCTCTCGGAGGAAGATCAATCCATATGGAAACCCTCGTGCCAACTTTCGAGGGAATGAGCTATTCTGGACCAAGCAGTACAATCTCATTTATCTGGATGTCATCAAGGCCAAGCAAAACACCTATGTGGAGGTGAAGTGGATCAACTTGCATCACATGCGAAAAGAGGCGCACCGGGAATACTTTGGTGAGGCTTTAGACCTAGTGGAGCAATTTGGCATTGAGCATATCATCTCATTCCACAAAGACTATGATCCTGAGATCCTTGCTCAGTTCTTTGCCTCAGTGCATTTTCATCCCAATGAGGAAAGGACCATGACTTGGTTGACCAATGGTCGGCAGCTGACTGCTACTTGGAAGGAATTCATGACTTTGCTTGGGGTTCCGGATGAGGGGCTCGCCACACCCCAAGGTGTTCGCCCTCATGCCAATCCTGAGTCTGCCAACAAGAACAAGCTTATGCCCTACTATGTGGAGAAGAGGCTCTCCAATGGCAAGTCATCTTGGGTACTCAACTCCTTTCTTGACATCATGCACCGGATCTTCCGCAACACTCTCTTCCCACGCATTGGGGACAAGGACAAGGTGCATGCCTGTCTGGTGGATATGATGCTCCTGTGTGAAGATGCTCGCAACTCTCAGACACTACCACTTGATGTCTCACATATCATGTGGCATGAGCTTCGGTTTGCGGTCTACAACCGCAAGGTCCCCATCTATGGACCTTATTTGTTTCAGTTGATCTCGGCTACTTGGGAGCGGGTCTACCCTCAGGATGAGTTTGAGGCCCCTGGTTGGATCCGGCATGAGCCCATCAACCTCCGTATCAAGCCTCAGTGGGCCAACACTACCTCTCGTGCTGATACTGCGGCTTCCATGGACGTGGATGCAGATGAGGATGAGGAGGAGGCAGCAGACGAGGACAGCTCTGAGGGTTACATCCCTCCCACCTCTGAGCCTTCTTGGGCTAAGCGACTGAAGAACAAGATGAAGATGTTGTTCTGTATGCAGGCAAAGGGGCAGTACCAGACCCATGTGGCTTCCAAGGAGACTCGCCGCCGCGACAAGCGGATTTTCAGGACCTTTGGCGAGAACATATCTAGCGGGTCAGAGGTGAACATCACCCCAGAGGCAGAATGGATGCACAAGCAGGGTTATCGGTGGACCGAGTCTGAGGAGGAGTCCGTCCCAGCTGCAGAGTCTAACGGGGAGCGTGCAAGTGACTACTCCGCTTGAGCCACCACTATTGTTGTAGGTGTCCTCTCTGCCTTTTTGGCGTCTCGATGCCAAAGGGGAGAGAGTGTAGGATTTGCGAGTTGTGTCGTGTTTGGGTCAGTTGAACTTCGTTTATTTCGTTTGCTTTGGTTTGCTTTGGTTTGTGCTCGTGAGACCTTCGATCATATGGTGTAAGACATATGCATTCTATCGTACCGTAGTGAGCTTATTCTATATTATGCTTATTACACTATGCTCCTATCTATCTTGCTTAGCTTTAGCCTTATTGCAAGATTTGCCATGTCTATAAAATATAGGGGGAGTGTTGATCCTAGTATGTGTGCCGTGCAGTCCAAAGCACTCATCGAGATAGCACACATCTAGGGGGAGCCCGTCTATATTTTAGAGACTTGGGATTTGCCCTTGCTCTTTGCGTTATACCCTCGTGCAAATCCCGTGTTGTCATCAATCCACCAAAAAGGGGGAGATTGTAAGGGCATTTTTATCCCTTAGTTGGTTTTGGTGATTGATGACAATGCTTTTGCGGACTAATCATGTGCATCGAATATTTCAGATATATTGACTAGGCACAAGATGATTTGGTTCCCCTCGAAGGCTATAGAAGACGACGTTTCTCTTCGTTTCTTTTCGGTGGTATTGAGTCATAGGGAAGCATTACTATTAAGAGGGGGTCCGCGTTGGAAAGGTTGGGTGGATTCATCACGTACACATCTTCCTTTGCACCTCCTTTCCTCTAGCCTTTGGAGCATCCTATGTTTTACTTGTCTATGCAAATATTGCTCTTGCTTGCCGAACTAGGGCGTGCGGTAGTACTGCTCCTTAGAGCGGTAGTACCGCAGGACCTTGCGGTAGTACCGCCCGCTGGTGCGGTAGTACCGCAAGGACCCACGGTAGTACCGCTTCTAGTAAGCGGTAGTACCGTGGTCTCTGACTTAGTTCCGCAAGTATGCGGCAGTAAGGGGCGGATGTAATTTTTTACATCCGAGCCTCGCGCGGTAGTACCGCGTCGGGTTTTTGCATCGAATCCAACTCTGCGGAAGTAGCCACGGATGTAATTTTTATATCCGTGCCTTCCCATCCCTGGACAGCCCCTGCCTTGCGGTAGTACCGCAAGGGGGAGCGGTAGTACCGCGCCAGCAGTACTACCGCCCTCTGCTTTAGTGCATTTTTGGCTGTTCTGGTCTCTGCTGCGTGGGCGGTAGTACCGCGGGGCCCTGCGGTAGTACCGCGCCTCAGGTGCGGTAGTACCGCGCTGCGCAGGCTGAGTTGGTGGATAACGGTTGGATTTGTTCTTCCACTATATAAGGGGTGTCTTCCTCCTCTAGTTGACTACCTCTTCCACCTCCAAGCTCCATTGTTGCTCCACGCTCCATTTTCGCCCGATCTCCTTCCCTAGCCAATCAAACTTGTTGATTCTCTAGGGATTGGTTGAGGAGGCCCCGATCTACACTTCCACCAAGAGAAATTTGAATCCCCCCACTAATCCCTTGTGGATCTTGTTGCTCTTGGGTGTTTGAGCACCCTAGACGGTTGAGGTCACCGCGGAGCCATAGTCCATTGTGGTGAAGCATCGTGGTATCGTTGGGAGCCTCCAATTAAGTTGTGGAGATTGCCCCAACCTTGTTTGTAAAGGTTTGGTCGCCGCCTCCAAGGGCACCAATAGTGGAATCACGGCATCTCGCATTGTGTGAGGGCGTGAGGAGAATACGGTGGCCCTAGTGGCTTCTTGGGGAGCATTGTGCCTCCACACCGCTCCAACGGAGACGTACTTCCTCTCAAATGGAAGGAACTTCGGTAACACATCCTCGTCTTCACCGACTCCACTCTTGGTTATCTCGTGCCTTTTACTTGTGCAAGCTTATTTGTGCTTTATCTCTTGCTTGCGTGTGTGCTTATTGTTGTTGCATCATATAGGTTTCTCACCTAGTTGCATATCTAGACAACCTACTTTGATGCAAAGTTTAAATTGGTAAAGAAAAGCTAAAAATTGTTAGTTGCCTATTCACCCCCCCCCCTAGTCAACTATATCGATCCTTTCACCAACCCAACAAGCACCATCGGAGACACGTGTAGAGGATCTTTATAATCACCCATTTACGCTGTGACGTTTGATAGCACACAAGGTGTTCCTCCGGTATTCGGGAGTTGCATAATCTCATAGTCAGGGGAACATGTATAAGTCATGAAGAAAGCAACAACAATAAAACTTAACGATCATTATGCTAAGCTAACGGATGGGTGTTGTCCATCACATCATTCTCCTAATGATGTGATCCCGTTCATCAAATGACAACACATGTCTATGGTTAGGAAACTTAACCATCTTTGATTAACGAGCTAGTCTAGTAGAGGCATACTAGGGACACTATGTTTTGTCTATGTATCGACACATGTATCAAGTTTCCGGTTAATACAATTCTAGCATGAATAATAAACATTTATCATGATATAAGGAAATGTAAATAACAACTTTATTATTGCCTCTAGGGCATATTTCCTTCAGTCTCCCACTTGCACTAGAGTCAATAATCTAGATTACATTGTAATGACTCTAACACCCATGGAGTCTTGGTGTTGATCATGTTTTGCCTGTGGAAGAGGCTTAGTCAATGGGTCTGCAACATTCAGATCCGTATGTATTTTGCAAATCGCTATGTCTCCCTCCTTGACTTGATCACGGATGGAGTTGAAGCGTCTCTTGATGTGTTTGATTCTCTTGTGAAATCTGGATTCCTTCTCTAAGGCAATTGCTCCAGTATTGTCACAAAAGATTTTCATTGGACCCGATGCACTAGGTATTACACCTAGATTGGATATGAACTCCTTCATACGGACTCCTTCATTTGTTGCTTCCGAAGCAGCTATATACTCCATTTCACACGTAGATCCCACCACGACACTGTGCTTGGAACTGCACCAACTGACAGCTCCACCATTCAATATAAATATGTATCCGGTTTGTGACTTAGAGTCATCCGGATCAGTGTCAAAGCTATCATCGATGTAACCATTTACGACGAGCTCTTTGTCACATCCATAAACAAGTAACACATCCTTAGTCCTTTTTAGGTACTTCAGGATGTTTTTGACCGCTGTCCAGTGATCCACTCCTGGATTACTTTGGTACCTCCCTGCTAAGCTTATAGCAAGGAACACATCAGGTCTGGTACACAGCATTGCATACATGATACAACCTATGGCTGAGGCATAGGGAATGACTTTCATTTTCTCTCTATCTTCTGCAGTGGTCGGGCATTGAGTCTGGCTCAATTTCACACCTTGTAACATAGGCAAGAACCCTTTCTTTGACTGATCCATTTTGAACTTCTTCAAAACTTTATCAAGGTATGTGCTTCGTGAAAGTCCAATTAAGCGTCTTGATCTATCTCTATAGATCTTGATGCCCAATATATAAGCAGCTTCACCGAGGTCTTTCATTGAAAAATTCTTATTCAAGTATCCTTTTATGCTATCCAGAAATTCTATATCATTTCCAATCAACAATATGTCATCCACATATAATATTAGAAATGCTACAAAGCTCCCACTCACTTTCTTGTAAATACAGGCTTCTCCGGAAGTCTGTATAAAACCATATGCTTTGATCACACTATCAAAGCGTATATTCCAACTCCGAGATGCTTGCACCAGTCCATAAATGGATCGCTGGAGCTTGCACACTTTGTTAGCACCTTTAGGATTGACAAAACCTTCTGGTTGCATCATATACAACTCTTATTTTAGAAATCCATTAAGGAATGCAGTTTTGACGTCGATTTGCCAGATCTCATAATCATAAAATGCGGCAATTGCTAGCATGATTCGGACAGACTTAAGCATCGCTACGGGTGAGAAGGTCTCATCGTAGTCAAATCCTTGAACTTGTCGAAAACCTCTCGCAACAAGTCGAGCTTTGTAGACAGTAACATTACCATCAACATCGGTCTTCTTCTTGAAGATCCATTTATTCTCTATGGCTTGCCGATCATCGGGCAAGTCAACCAAAGTCCATACTTTGTTCTCATACATGGATCCCATCTCAGATTTCATGGCTTCAAGCCATTTCGTGGAATCTGGGCTCATCACCGCTTCCTCATAGTTCGTAGGTTCGTCATGGTCTAGTAACATGACTTCTAGAACAGGATTACCGTACCACTCTGGTGCAGAACGTACTCTGGTTGACCTACGAGGTTCGGTAGTAACTTGATCTGAAGTTTCATGATCATCATCATTAGCTTCCTCACTAATTGGTGTAGGCATCACGGGAACGGTTTTCTATGATGAACTACTTTCCAATTCAAGGGAAGGTACAATTACCTCATCAAGTTCTACTTTCCTCCCACTCACTTCTTTTGAGAGAAACTCCTTCTCTAGAAAGGATCTATTCTTAGCAACAAATATCTTGGCTTCGGATCTGTGATAGAAGGTGTACCCAATAGTTTCTTTTGGGTATCCTATGAAGATGCACTTCTCCGATTTGGGTTCGAGCTTATCAGGCTGAAGCTTTTTCACATAAGCATCGCAACCCCAAACTTTAAGAAACAACAGCTTAGGTTTCTTGCCAAACCACATTTCATACGGTTTTGTCTCAACGGATTTAGATGGTGCCCTATTTATCGTGAATGCAGCTGTCTCTAATGCATAACCCCAAAACGATAGTGGTAAATCGGTAAGAGACATCATAGATTGCACCATATCTAATAAAGTACGGTTACGATGTTCGGACACACCATTACACTATGGTGTTCCAGGCGGCGTGAGTTGTGAAACTATTCAACATTGTTTTAAATGAAGGCCAAACTCGTAACTCAAATATTCGCCTCCGCGATCAGATCGTAGAAACTTTATTTTCTTGTTACGATGATTTTGCACTTCACTCTGAAATTATTTGAACTTTTCAAATGTTTCAGACTTGTGTTTCATTAAGTAGATATACCCATATCTTCTCAAATCATCTGTGAAGGTTAGAAAATAACGATACCCGCCGCGATCCTCAACACTCATTGGACCGCATACATCGGTATGTATTATTTCCAATAAGTCAGTGGCTCGCTCCATTGTTCAGGAGAACGGAGTCTTAGTCATCTTGCCCATGAGGCATGGTTCGCAAGCATCAAATGATTCGTAATCAAGTCATTCCAAAAGTCCATCTGCATGGAGTTTCTTCATGCGCTTTATACCAATATGACCTAAACGGTAGTGCCACAAATATGTTGCACTATCATTATCAACTTTGCATCTTTTGGCATCAGTATTATGAATATGTGTATCACCACGATCGAGACTCAACAAAAATAGACCACTCTTCAAGGGTGCATGACCATAAAAGATATTACTCATATAAATAGAACAACCATTATTCACCGATTTAAATGAATAACCGTCTCACATCAAACAAGATCCAGATATAATGTTCATGCACAACGCTGGCACCAAATAACAATTATTCAGGTCTAAAACTAATCCTGAAGGTAGATGTAGAGGTAGCGTGCCGACGGCGATCACATCGACCTAGGAACCATTCCCGACGTGCATCGTCACCTCGTCCTTAGCCAATCTTCATTTAATCCGTAGCCCCAGTTTCGAGTTGCAAATATGAGCAACAGAACCCATATCAAATACCCAGGTGCTTGATACGTCCATTTTGCATGATGTTTTGTTACTGTTATTTATAATGTTTTTATCCATAATAATGCTTTTGGAGTAATTCTAATGCCTTTTCTCTCATAATTTGCAAGGTACACACCAAGAGGGAGAATTCCGGCAGCTGGAAATCTGGACCTGGAAAAGCTACGTCAGGCTACCTATTCTGCACAACTCCAAACAAGCTGAAACTTCACGGAGATTTTTATGGAATATATAAGAAACATTGGAGCAAATAACTACCAGAGAGGGCCCACCAGGTGGGCACAACCCACATGGGCGCGCTAGGGAGCCCAGGCGCGCCCTGGTGGGTTGTGCCCTCCTCGTCCCACCTCCGGTGCCCATCTTCTGGTATATAAGTCATTTTTACCTAGAAAAAATAAGGAGGAGACTTTCGGGACGGAGCGCCGCCATCTCGAAGCGGAACTTGGGCAGGAGCACTTTTGGCCTCCGGCAGAGCGATTCCGCCGGGGGAACTCATCATCATCACCATCACCAACAACTCTCCCATCTTGGGGACGGCAATCTCCATCAACATCTTCAACAACACCATCTCATCTCAAACCCTAGTTCATCTCTTGTGTTCAATCTTGTTACCGGAACTATAGATTGGTGCTTGTGGGTGACTAGTAGTGTTGATTACATCTTGTAGTTGATTACTATATGGTTTATTTGGTGGAAGATTATATGTTCAGATCCATTATGCTATTTAATACTCCTCTGATCATGAGCATGTTTATCATTTGTGAGTAGTTACTTTTGTGCTTGAGGTCACGGGAGAAATCATGTTGCAAGTAATCATGTGAATTTGATATGTGTTCGATATTTTGATAGTATGTATGTTGTTATTCCCTTAGTGGTGTCATGTGAACGTCGACTACATGACACTTCACCATATTTGGGCCTAAGGGGATGCATTGTGGAGTAGCAATTAGATGATGGGTTGCGAGAGTGACAGAAGCTTAAACCCCAGTTTATGCGCTATTCCGTAAGGGACCGATTGGATCCAAAAGTTTAGTGCTATGGTTAGAATTTATTCTTAATACTTTTCTCATAGTTGCGGATTCTTGCGGGAGGGTTACTCATAAGTAGGAGGTTTGTTCAAGTAAGAACAACACCTAAGCACCGGTCCACCCACATATCAAATTATCAAAGTAGCGAACACAAATTAAACCAACATGATGAAAGTGACTAGATGAGATTCCCGTGTACCCTCAAGAACGCTTTGCTTATCATAAGAGACCGTTTTGGCCTGTCCTTTGCCTCAAAAGGATTGGGCTACCTTGCTGCATATTTGCTACTATTATCGTTACTTGCTCGTTACAAATTATCCTGCTATCAAACTACTCTTCTACTTACAATTTCAACACTTGCAGACATTACCTTACTGAAAACTACTTGTCATTTCCTTCTGCTCCTTGTTAGGTTCGACACTCTTACTTATCGAAAAGAGCTACAATTGATCCCCTATACTTGTGGGTCATCAGTGCTACTATGAGCATTAGTAAGGTACACATCAATAACATGTATATCAAATATACCTTTGTTCACTTTGCCATCCTTCTTATCCGCCAAATACTTGGAGCAATTCCGCTTCCATTGTCCAGTCCCTTTTGCAGTA
Source organism: Triticum aestivum (assembly GCF_018294505.1). Lineage (NCBI taxonomy): Eukaryota > Viridiplantae > Streptophyta > Magnoliopsida > Poales > Poaceae > Triticum > Triticum aestivum. Next base: position 418,317,365 of record NC_057814.1, on the reverse strand, counting down.
GAAGCACTCAGTTTCAGGCTTAGGTCCAGACTTGGGCTTCTTCCCGGGAGTGGCAACTTTCTTGCCATTCTTCTTGAAGTTCCCCTTCTTTCCTGTGCCTTTTTTCTTGAAACTAGTAGTCTTGTTAACCATCAACACTTGATGCTCTTTCTTGATTTCTACCTCCGCAGCTTTGAGCATAACGAAGAGCTCGGGAATTGTCTTATCCATCCCTTGCATATTATAGTTCACGGAAGCCTTTGTAGCTTGGTGGCAGTGATTGAAGAACTCTGTCAATAACACTACCATCCGGAAGATTAACTCCCAGCTGAGTCATGTGGTTATGGTACCCAGACATTCTGAGTATGTGTTCACTGATAGAACTGTTCTCCTCCATCTTGCAGCTATAGAACTTGTTGGAGACTTCATATCTCTCAACTCGGGCATTTCCTTGAAATATTAACTTCAACTCCTGGAACATCTCATATGGTCCATGACGTTCAAAACGTCTTTGAAGTCCCGATTCTAAGCCATAGAGCATGGCACACTGAACTATAGAGTAGTCATCACACCGCGTCTGCCAGACGTTCAAAGCATCTACATTAGCAGGAGGTTTTTTTTCACCTAGCGGTGCATCAAGGACATAATTCTTCTGTGTAGCAATGAGGATAATCCTCAAGTTACGGACCCACTCTGTGTAGTTGCTACCATCATCTTTCAACTTAGCTTTCTCTAGGAACGCATTAAAATTCAAGGGAACAGTAGCACGGGTCATTGATCTACAACATAGATATGCAAAAACTATCAGGACTATGTTCATGATAAATTAAGTTCAATTAATCATATTACTTAAGAACTCCCACTTAGATAGACATCCCTCAAGTCATCTAAATGATCACGTGATCCATATCAACTAGACCATGTCCGATCATCACGTGAGATGGAGTAGTTTTCCATGGTGAACATCTCTATGTTGATCATATCTACTATATGATTCACGTTCGACCTTTCGGTCTCAATGTTCCGAGGCCATGTCTGTATGCTAGGATCGCCAAGTTTAACCTGAGTATTCCGCACGTGCAATACTGTCTTGCACCCGTTATGTGAACATAGAGCTTATCACACCCGATCATCACGTGGTGTCTCGGCACGATGAACTGTCGCAACGGTGCATACTCAGGGAGAACACTTATACCTTGAAATTTTAGTGAGGGATCATCTTATAATGCTACCGTCGTACTAAGCATAATAAGATGCATAAAATATAAACATCACATGCAATCAAAATATATGACATGATATGGCCATCATCATCTTGTGCCTTTGATCTCCATCTCCAAAGCACCGTCATGATCTCCATCGTCACCGGCTAGACACCTTGATCTCCATCGTAGCTTCGTTGTCGTCTTGCCAACTATTGCTTCTACAACTATCGCTAACGCCTAGTGATAAAGTAAATCAATTACATGGCATTTGCATTTCATACAATAAAGCGACAACCATAAGGCTCCTGACAGTTGCCGACAAATTTTACAAAACATGATCATCTCATATAATAACATATATCACATCATGTCTTGGCAATATCACATAACAACATGCCCTGCAAAAACAAGTTAGACGTCCTCTACTTTGTTGTTGCAAGTTTTACGTGGCTGCTACGGGTTTCTAGTAAGAACTGTTCTTACCTACGCATCAAAACCACAACGGTGATTTATCAAGTTTGCTGTTTTAACCTTCAACAAGGACCGGCCGTAGTCAAATTTGATTCAACTAAAGTTGGAGAAACAGACACCCGCCAGCCACCTTTATGCAAAACAAGTTGCATGTCTGTCGGTGGAACCGGTCTCATCAACGTGGTCATGTAAGGTTGGTCCGGGGCGCTTCATCCAACAATACCGCCGAATCAAAATAAGACGCTGGTGGTAAGCAGTATGACTATGATCGCCCACAACACTTTGTGTTCTACTCGTGCATATCATCTACGTGTAGACCTGGCTCGGATGCCACTGTTGGGGAACGTAGCATGGAATTTAAAAAAAAAATCCTACGCTCATGCAAGATCTATCTAGGAGATGCATATCAACGAGAGGGGGAGAGTGTGTCCACGTACCCTCGTAGATCGAAAGCGGAAGCGTTAGTTTAACGTGGTTGATGTAGTTGAACGTCTTCTCGATTGAACCGATCAAGTACCGAACGTACGGCACCTCCGAGTTCTGCACACGTTCAGCTCGATGACGTCCCTCGAACTCTTGATCCAACAAAGTGTTGATGGAGAGTTTCGTCAACACGATGGCGTGGTAACGGTGATGGTGAAGTGATCCGCGCAGGGCTTCGCCTAAGCACTACGACAATATGACCAGAGGAATAAACAGTGCAGGGGGGCACCGCACACGGCTAAGAACAATTGATGTGTCTTAGAGGTGGCCCCTGCCCCCGTATATAAAGGATGGAGAGGGGGAGGAGGCCGGCCTAGGGAGCGCCACGTGGGAGGAATCCCACTTGGACTCCTAGTCCAATTCGGCCCCCCTTTCCTTTTACCGAAAGGGGAAAGGGGGAAGGAGAGGGAGGAGGAGAAGGAAAGGGGGGCCGCACCCCCTCCCCTAGTCCAATTCGGCTCCCGGGGGGCACCCCTTGTGGGCTGCCTTGCCTCCCTCCTATGGCCCATATCTTTCCCCTGGGGGTTCCGGTAACCCCCCCCCCCCCCGGGTACTCCGATACGTACCCGATACATTCTGAAACACTTCTGGTGTCCGAATACTATCGTCCAATATATCAATCTTTACCTCTCGACCATTTTGAGACTCCTCGTCATGTCCGTGATCTCATCCGGGACTCCGGACAATCTTCGGTCACCAAAACATATAACTCATAATACAAATCGTCATCGAACGTTAAGCATGGGGACCCTACGGGTTCGAGAACTATGTAGACATGACCGAGACACATCTCCGGTCAATAACCAATAGTGGAACCTGGATGCGCATATTGGTTCCTACTTATTCTACGAAGATCTTTATCGGTCAAACCGCAATGACAACACGTCATTCCCTTTGTCATCGGTATGTTCTTGCCCGAGATTCGATTGTCGGTATCTTCATACCTAGTTCAATCTCGTTACCGGCAAGTCTCTTTACTCGTTCTGCAATGCATCATCCCGTAACTAACTCATTAGTCACATTGCTTGCAAGGCTTATCATGATGTGCATTACCGAGAGGGCCCAGAGATACCTCTCCGATACTCGGAGTGACAAATCATAATCTCGATCTATGCCAACCCAACAAACACCTTCGGAGACACCTGTAGAGCATCTTTATAATCACCTAGTTACGTTTTGACGTTTGATAGTACACAAGGTGTTCCTTCGGTACTCGGGAGTTGCATAATCTCATTGTCAAAGGAATATGTATAAGTCATGAAGAAAGCAATAGCAATAAAAGTTAACGATCAGTATGCTAAGCTAACGGATGGGTCTTGTCCATCACATCATTCTCCTAATGATGTGATCCCAATCATCAAATGACAACACATGTCTATGGTTAGGAAACTTAACCATCTTTGATTAACGAGCTAGTCTAGTAGAGGCATACTAGGGACACTGTGTTTTGTCTATGTATCCACACATGTATCAAGTTTCCGGTTAATATAATTCTAGCATGAATAATAAACATTTATCATGATATAAGGAAATATAAATAACAACTTTATTATTGCCTCTAGGGCATATTTCCTTCACATCCTCCCTCTCCAGCATCTCC
>NC_057814.1:418312107-418313520 GCF_018294505.1 Triticum aestivum | reverse complement strand
TTTTACCGGGATCGTTCATTTTTCCAGCCACGGAGAGCCTAGGGAGGCGGGTATTCCAACATCCTTTATAGAAGTAATTCCCCCTTTTCTAATGAAAAAGCAATGCTCCCGCAGGTTGCTCCATGATAGGATTACTCAATTAAAGGGCTGCCTTACAAAGTTGTGGACCAACACTAGAAATGGTTGCATGCATACATCGATGCAAAGGCCAAATGCATTTTTGGCTCTTATCGAAGAAAAAACAATGATGGTATCATTCATGGCAAGGACTGCTAGACCCTCTCAGTGACTCAGTGTGTGGTTGATGTCTCTGCTTGTCAGTTCAATTCTATTACTACTAGCTAGCTAGTTGCTCAGAACGGTCGAACTTTCTTTACCTTGGCGCTAACTCCGTCACGATGTGTGAAGCAACAACCATGGACGTGGAGTGGCTGTCCTTGTTGTCCATGACGATGTAGCCCAGCAGCGTGAGCTCTTTCTCCCTCACCCGGACATCCTCCCTCTCCAGCATCTCCAGCACCTGCGGCATCGACCGCCGCCGCAGCGGCGTCGCCTGCATGCACAACAACGCCACCTTCATGTAACTCACAACCTCCTCCTCATTGCATCCACCGTCGGTTCGATCATGTCCCTGAGGTTGGCGGCCTCGAATAGCTCCCACACCCTCTCCACCAGCACCTTGTCCCCCTCCTCGGATAAATGGAGGCTCTTTGGAGCTGCTCTTTCCGTGACGGTCTTCATCAGTAGCACCTGCAATTTAAACATGTTCGAAAAGTATCCAAGATTGATCTTATTCTAAAGGCTTTGGCACCAGGAGTTCAAATATATAAGAAGTTTCAAAACAAACATATGATTTAAAAGATATGGATGGTTTAAATCAGCCAAGTGAAATAAAATGTTCATTTTTTGCATGTGAAAAGAAATAGAAAAAGGAGTCCAGAGGAGGAGGAGCCCCTTGGCATACTTTTATAGGAGCCGAGAAACACAGTTGATATCCGTTCCCCTTAGGGTTCTTGTATGAGAAAAGAGAGAGATTGTGTCTGGTACATTACTGCATGTGTGCATGTGAAGGATAGTGACGTGGGTGGGACCTCCGCCGTATTTGGTTTGATATTCGTTTCGTATAGGAAAAGAATGAGGAGAAACATGTGGCCCATGCATCGATCTTCAAGCATTCAACAACGGCATATTTCTTATCGGTATGCACTTTTTTACGGTAAAAATTACTTCATGGATAGAATGGGTTGTGCTCGATTCCCTTCAAGTTTCCTTTAGTTTCATTTGCTTATAAAGATTAAAACAATTGCAATTAAAATGGTTACATGCCATACATCGATGCAAAGGCCAGAGGCATTTGTTGCCCTTCGAAGGAAAAACAATGGTGGTATCGTTCATGGCAAGGACTGCTTAGAC